>NW_022097583.1:0-33815 GCF_006542625.1 Nomascus leucogenys
CCACTATAGGCCTCTTAGCGTCCTGAATGTCCACTTGCATTTTCTACAGAAAGAGTTTCAGAACTGCTCAATCAAAAGTAAGGTTCAACCGTTAGTGAAATGCACAGAACAGAAAGAAGTTTCACAGAATGCTTCTGTGTAGTTTTTATTAGAACATATTCCATTTTCCACTATAGGCCTCTTAGCACCCCGAATGTCCACTTGCATTTTCTACAGAAAGAGTGTTTCAGAACTGCTCAATCAAATGTAAGGTTCAACTCTGTTAGTTGAATGCACAGAACAGAAAAAAGTTTCACAGAATGATTCTGTGTAGTTTTTATTTGAAGATATTATTTTTCCGTTAAAGGCCAATTAGCGCTCCGAATGTCCACTTGCATTTTCTACAAAAAGAGTGTTTCAGAACTATTCAATCAAAAGTAAGGTTCAACTCTGTTATTTGAATGCACAAAACAGAAAGAAGTTTCACAGATGCTTCTGTGTAGTTTTTATTTGAAAATATTCTTTTTCCCGCTATAGGCCTCTTAGCCCAGAATGCCACTTGCATTTTCTACAGAAAGAGTGTTTCAGAATTCTCAATCAAAAGTAAGGTTCAACTCTGTTACTTGAATGCACAGAACAGAAAGAAGTTTCACAGAATGCTTCTGTGTAGTTTTTATTTGAAGATAATCCATTTCCGCTCTAGGCCTCTTAACGCTCCGAATGTCCACTTGCATTTTCTACAGAAAGAGTGTTTCAGAATTACTCAACCAAAAGTAAGCTTCAACTCCTTTAGTTGAATGCACAGAACAGGAAGAAGTTTCACAGATTGCTTCTGTGTAGTTTTTATTTGAAGATATTCCTTTTTCCGCAATAGGCCTCTTAGCGCTCCGAATGTCCACTTGCATTTTCTACAGAAAAAGTGTTTCAGAACTACTCAATCAAAAGTAAGGTTCAACTCTGTTAGTTGAATGCACAGAACAGAAGAATTTCACAGAATGCTTCTGTGTAGTTTTTATTTACGATATTCCTTTTTCCGCTATAGGCCTCTTAGCGCTCCGAATGTCCACTTGCATTTTCTACAAAAAGTGTTCAGAACACTCAATCAAAAGTAAGGTTCAACTCTGTTAGTTGAATGCACAGAACAGAAAGAAGTTTCACAGAATGCTTCTCTTTAGTTTTTATTTGAACATATTCCTTTTTCCAACATAGGCCTCTTAGCGCTCCGAAAGTCCACTTGCATTTTCTACAGAAAAAGTGTATCAGAAACTCAATCAAAAGTAAGGTTCAACTCTGTTAGTTGAATGCACAGAACAGAAAGAAGTTTCACAGAATGCTTCTGTTTAGTTTTTATTTGAAGATATTCCTTTTTCCACATAGGCCTCTTACGCCCTGAATGTCCACTTGCATTTTCTACAGAAATAGTGTTTCAGAACTGCTCAATCAAATGTAAGGTTCAACTCTGTTAGTTGAATGCACAGAATAGAAAGAAGTTTCACAAAATGCTTCTGTGTAGTTTATATTTTAAGATATTACTTTTTCCGCTATAGGCCTCTTTGCGCTCCGAAAGTCCACTTGCATTTTTTACAGTAAAAGTGATTCAGAACCACTCAATCAAAAGTAAGGTTCAACTCTGTTAGTTGAATGCACAGAACAGAATGTAGTTTCACAGAATGCTTCTGTTTAGTTTTTATTTGAAGATATTATTTTTCCACTATAGGCCTCTTAGCGCCATGAATATCCAGTTGCATTTTTATACAGGAAGTGTGTTTCAGAAATGCTCAATGAAAACTAAGGTTCAACCCTGTATGTTGAATGCACAGAACAGACAGAAGTTTCACAGATTGCTTCTGTGTAGTTTTTATTTGAAGATATTCCTTTTTCCACTATAGGCCTCTTAGCGCAATGAATGTCCACTTGCATTTTCTACCGAAAGAGTTTTTCAAAACTGCTCAATTAAAACTAAGGTTCAACTCTGTTAGTTGAAAGCACCGAAAAGTAAGACGTTTCACAGATTGCTTCTGTGTAGTTTTTATTTGAAGATATTCCTTTTTTCACCATAGGCCTCTTAGCGCCCTGAATGTCCACTTGCATTTTCTACAGAAAGAGTGTTTCAGAACTGCTCAATCAAGTGAAATTTTCAACTCTGTTAGTTGAATGCACAGAACAGAAAGAAGTTTCACAGAATGCTTCTGTGTAGTTTTTATTTGAAAATATTCCTATTTCCGCTATAGGCCTCTTAGCGCTCCGAATGTCCAGTTGCATTTTCTACAGAAAGTGTGTTTCAGAACTGTTCAATCAAATGTAAGGTTCAACTCTGTTAGTTGAATGCACAGAACAGAAAGAAGTTTCACAGATTGCTTCTTTGTAATTTTTATTTGAACATATTCTTTTTCCACTATAGGCCTCTTAGCGCCTGAATTCCATTGCATTTTCTACAGAAAGAGTGTTTCAGAACTGCTCAATCAAAACTAAGGTTCAACTCTGTTAGTTGAAAGCACAGAACAGTAAGAAGTTTCACAGATTGCTTCTGTGTAGTATTTATTTGAAGATATTCCTTTTTCCACCATAGGCCTCTTAGCGCCCTGAATGTCCACTTGCATTTTCTACAGAAAGAGTGTTTCAGAACTGCTCAATCAAAAGTAATTTTCAACTCTGTTAGTTGAATGCAGAGAAACGAAAGAAGTTTCACAGAATGCTTCTGTGTAGTTTATAATTGAAGATATTCCTTTTTCCGCTAAGGCCTCTTAGCGCCTGAATGTCCACTTGCATTTTCTACAGAAAGAGTGTTTCAGAAACTGCTAATCAAAGTAAGGTTCAACTCTGTTAGTAATGCAACAGAAAGAAAGAAGTTTCACAAATGCTTCTGTGTAGTTTTTATTTTAAGATATTCCTTTTTCCGCTATAGGCCTCTTAGCGCCCGAATGTCCACTTGCATTTCCTACAGAAAAAGTGTTTCAGAACTCTCAATCAAAGTAAGGTTCAATCTGTTAGTTGAAGCACAGAACAGTAAGAAGTTTCACAGATGCTTCTGTGTAGTTTTTATTTGAAATATTCCTTTTTCCACTATAGGCCTCTTAGCGCCCTTGAATGTCACTTCCAGCATTGTCTGACAGAAGAGAGTGTTTTTCAGAACTGCCTGGTCCAATCAAAAGTCAGAAGCTTAAGGGTTCAAATCTGTTAGTTGAATGGCACAGAACAGAAAGAAGTTTCACAGAATGCTTCTGGTAGTTTTTATTTGAAGATATTTTTTTCCACTATAGGCCTCTTAGCCCTGAATGTCCACTTGCATTTTCTACAGAAAGAGTGTTTCAGAAACCCTCAATCAAAAGTAAGGTTCAACTCTGTTAGTTGAATGCACAGAACAGAAAGAAGTTTCAAGAATGCTCTGTGTAGTTTTTATTTAAGATATTTTTTCCATATAGGCCTCTAAGCTCCGGAATGTCCACTTGCATTTTCTACAGAAAAAGTGTTTCAGAACCACTCAATCAAAAGTAAGGTTCAACTGTTAGTTGAATGCACAGACAGAAAGAAGTTTCACAGAATGCTTCTGTGTAGTTTATTTGAAGATATTCCTTTTTCCGCTATAGGCCTCATTCCTTAACGCACCGCATTGGGTCAAATTGGCAATTTTCGTGTTTTGTACTATTTGAAGATTACGCTAGCTGTCAAATTGCATTTTCTACAGAAAGAGTGTTTCAGAATTGCTCAATCAAAAGTAAGCTTCAACTCTTTAGTTGAATGAACAGAACAGAAAGAAGTTTCACAGATTGCTTTGTGTAGTTTTTTATTGAAATATTCCTTTTTCCACTATAGGCCTCTTAGCGCCTGAATGTCCAGTTGCCTTTTTATACAGAAAGAGTGTTTCAGAACTGCTCAATAAAAACTAAGGTTCAAATCTGTTAGTTGAATGCACAGAACAGAAACAAGTTTCGCAGATTGCTTCTGTGTAGTTTTTATTTGAAGATATTCCTTTTTCCACTATAGGCCTCTTAGCGCCTGAATGTCTACTGGATTTTCTACAGAAAGAGTGTTTCAGAACTGCTGAATTAAACTAAAGTTCAACTCTGTTAGTTGAAAGCACAGAACAGTAAGAAGTTTCAGAGATTGCTTCTGTGTAGTTTTTATTAGAAGATATTCCTTTTTCCAAAATAGGCCTCTTAGCGCCCTGAATGTCCACTTCATTTTCTACAGAAAGAGTGTTTCAGAACTGCTCAATCAAACGTAATTTTCAACTCTGTTAGTTGAATGCAGAGAAACGAAAGAAGTTTCACAGAATGCTTCTGTGTAGTTTATAATTGAAGATATTCCTTTTTCCGCTACAGGCCTCTTAGCGCCCTGAATGTCCACTTGCATTTTCTACAGAAAGAGTGTTTCAGAACTGCTCAATCAAATGTAAGGTTCAACTCTGTTAGTTGAATGCACAGAATAGAAAGAAGTTTCACAAAATGCTTCTGTGTAGTTTTTATTTTAAGATATTCCTTTTTCCGCTATAGGCCTCTTAGCGCTCCGAAAGTCCACTTGCATTTCCTACAGAAAAAGTGTTTCAGAACCACTCAATCAAAAGTAAGGTTCAACTCTTTAGTTGAATGCACAGAACAGAAAGTAGTTTCACAGAATGCTTCTGTTTAGTTTTTATTTGAAGATATTATTTTTCCACTATATGCCTCTTAGCGCCATGAATGTCCAGTTGCATTTGTGTACAGGAAGAGTGTTTCAAAACTGCTCAATGAAAACTAAGGTTCAACTCTGTTAGTTTAATGCACAGAATCAAAGGAGTTTCACCGATTGCTTCTGTGTAGTTTTTATTTGAAGATATTCCTTTTTCCACATAGGCCACTTAGCGCCATGAATGTCCACTTGCATTTTCTACAGAAGGAGTGTTTCAGAACTGCTCAATTAAAACTAAGGTTCAACTCTGTTAGTTGAAATCACAGAAAAGTAAGAAGTTCACATATTGCTTCTGTGTAGTTTTTATTAGAAAATATTCCTTTTTCCACCATAGGCCTCTTAGCGCCCTGAATGTCCACTTGCATTTTCTACAGAAAGAGTGTTTCAGAACTGCTCAATCAAATGTAATTTTCAACTCTGTTAGTTGAATTCACAGAACAGAAAGAAGTTTCACAGAATGCTTCTTTGTAGTTTTTATTTGAAGATGTTCCTATTTCCGCTATAGGCCTCTTAGCGCTCCGAATGTCCACTTGCATTTTCTACAGAAAGAGTGTTTCAGAACTGCTCAATCAAATGTAATTTCAACTCTGTTAGTTGAATTCACAGAACAGAAAGAAGTTTCACAGAATGCTTCTTTGTAATTTTTGTTTGAACATATTCATTTTTCCACTATAGGTCTCTTAGCGCCCTGAATTTCCACTTGCATTTTCTACAGAAAGAGTGTTTCAGAACTCCTCAATCAAAACTAAGGTTCAACTCTGTTAGTTGAATGCACTTAACAGAAAGAAGTTTCACAAATTGCTTCTGTGCAGTTTTTATTTGAAAATATTCCTTTATCCACTCTAGGCCTCTTATCGCCCTGAATGTCCACTTGCATTTTGTAAAGAAACAGTGATTCAGAACTGATCAATCAAAAGTAAGGTTCAAATCTGTTTGTTGAATGCACACAACAGGAAGAAGTTTCACAGAATGCTTTCTGTGTAGTTTTTATTTGAACCTATTCCTTTATCCTCTATAGGCCTCTTAGCGCCCTGAATGTCCACTTGCTTTTTCTACAGAGAGAGTGTTTCAGAACTGCTCAATCAAAACTAAGGTTCAACTCTGTTTGTTGAAAGCACAGAACAGTAAGAAGTTTCACAGATTGCTTCTCTGTAGTTTTTATTTGAATATATTCCTTTTTCAACCATATTCCTCTTATCGCCCTGAATGTCCACTTGCATTTTGTACAGAAAGAGTGTTTCAGAACTGCTCAATCAAATGTAAGGTTCAAATCTGTTTGTTGAATGCACAGAACAGAAAGAAGTTTCACAAAATGCTTCTGTGTAGTTTTTATTTTAAGATATTACTTTTTCCACTATAGGCCTGAAGGAGCCCTGAATGTCCACTTGCATTTTCTACAGAAAAAGTGTTTCAGAACCACTCAATCAAAAGTAAGGTTCAACTCTGTTAGTTGAATGCACAGAACAGAAAGAAGTTTCACAGAATGCTTCTGTGTAGTTTTTATTTGAAGATATTATTTTTCTGCTATAGGCCTCTTAGCTCTCCGAATGTCCACTTGCATTTTCTACAGAAAAAGTGTTTCAGAACCACTCAATCAAAAGTAAGGTTCAACTCTGTTAGTTGAATGCACAGTACAGAAAGAAGTTTCACAGAATGCTTCTGTGTAGTTTTTATTTGAGGATATTCCTATTTCCGCTATAGGCCACTTAACGCACCGCATGTCAAATTGCATTTTCTACAGAAAGAGTGTTTCAGAATTGCTCAATCAAAAGTAAGCTTCAACTCTTTTAGTTGAATGAACAGAACAGAAAGAAGTTTCACAGATTGCTTCTGTGTAGTTTTTATTTGAAGATATTCCTTTTTCCACTATAGGCCTCTTAGCGCCATGAATGTCCAGTTGCCTTTTTATACAGAAAGAGTGTTTCAGAACTGCTCAATAAAAACTAAGGTTCAAATCTGTTAGTTGAATGCACAGAACAGAAACAAGTTTCGCAGATTGCTTCTGTGTAGTTTTTATTTGAAGATATTCCTTTTTCCACTATAGGCCTCTTAGCGCCATGAATGTCTACTTGGATTTTCTACAGAAAGAGTGTTTCAGAACTGCTGAATTTAAACTAAAGTTCAACTCTGTTAGTTGAAAGCACAGAACAGTAAGAAGTTTCAGAGATTGCTTCTGTGTAGTTTTTATTAGAAGATATTCCTTTTTCCAAAATAGGCCTCTTAGCGCCCTGAATGTCCACTTCCATTTTCTACAGAAAGAGTGTTTCAGAACTGCTCAATCAAACGTAATTTTCAACTCTGTTAGTTGAATGCAGAGAAACGAAAGAAGTTTCACAGAATGCTTCTGTGTAGTTTATAATTGAAGATATTCCTTTTTCCGCTACAGGCCTCTTAGCGCCCTGAATGTCCACTTGCATTTTCTACAGAAAGAGTGTTTCAGAACTGCTCAATCAAATGTAAGGTTCAACTCTGTTAGTTGAATGCACAGAATAGAAAGAAGTTTCACAAAATGCTTCTGTGTAGTTTTTATTTTAAGATATTCCTTTTTCCGCTATAGGCCTCTTAGCGCTCCGAAAGTCCACTTGCATTTCCTACAGAAAAAGTGTTTCAGAACCACTCAATCAAAAGTAAGGTTCAACTCTTTTAGTTGAATGCACAGAACAGAAAGTAGTTTCACAGAATGCTTCTGTTTAGTTTTTATTTGAAGATATTATTTTTCCACTATATGCCTCTTAGCGCCATGAATGTCCAGTTGCATTTGTGTACAGGAAGAGTGTTTCAAAACTGCTCAATGAAAACTAAGGTTCAACTCTGTTAGTTTAATGCACAGAACTCAAAGGAGTTTCACCGATTGCTTCTGTGTAGTTTTTATTTGAAGATATTCCTTTTTCCACCATAGGCCACTTAGCGCCATGAATGTCCACTTGCATTTTCTACAGAAGGAGTGTTTCAGAACTGCTCAATTAAAACTAAGGTTCAACTCTGTTAGTTGAAATCACAGAAAAGTAAGAAGTTTCACATATTGCTTCTGTGTAGTTTTTATTAGAAAATATTCCTTTTTCCACCATAGGCCTCTTAGCGCCCTGAATGTCCACTTGCATTTTCTACAGAAAGAGTGTTTCAGAACTGCTCAATCAAATGTAATTTTCAACTCTGTTAGTTGAATTCACAGAACAGAAAGAAGTTTCACAGAATGCTTCTTTGTAGTTTTTATTTGAAGATGTTCCTATTTCCGCTATAGGCCTCTTAGCGCTCCGAATGTCCACTTGCATTTTCTACAGAAAGAGTGTTTCAGAACTGCTCAATCAAATGTAATTTTCAACTCTGTTAGTTGAATTCACAGAACAGAAAGAAGTTTCACAGAATGCTTCTTTGTAATTTTTGTTTGAACATATTCATTTTTCCACTATAGGTCTCTTAGCGCCCTGAATTTCCACTTGCATTTTCTACAGAAAGAGTGTTTCAGAACTCCTCAATCAAAACTAAGGTTCAACTCTGTTAGTTGAATGCACTTAACAGAAAGAAGTTTCACAAATTGCTTCTGTGCAGTTTTTATTTGAAAATATTCCTTTATCCACTCTAGGCCTCTTATCGCCCTGAATGTCCACTTGCATTTTCTAAAGAAACAGTGATTCAGAACTGATCAATCAAAAGTAAGGTTCAAATCTGTTTGTTGAATGCACACAACAGAAAGAAGTTTCACAGAATGCTTCTGTGTAGTTTTTATTTGAACATATTCCTTTATCCTCTATAGGCCTCTTAGCGCCCTGAATGTCCACTTGCTTTTTCTACAGAGAGAGTGTTTCAGAACTGCTCAATCAAAACTAAGGTTCAACTCTGTTTGTTGAAAGCACAGAACAGTAAGAAGTTTCACAGATTGCTTCTCTGTAGTTTTCATTTGAATATATTCCTTTTTCAACCATATTCCTCTTATCGCCCTGAATGTCCACTTGCATTTTGTACAGAAAGAGTGTTTCAGAACTGCTCAATCAAATGTAAGGTTCAAATCTGTTTGTTGAATGCACAGAACAGAAAGAAGTTTCACAAAATGCTTCTGTGTAGTTTTTATTTTAAGATATTACTTTTTCCACTATAGGCCTGAAGGAGCCCTGAATGTCCACTTGCATTTTCTACAGAAAAAGTGTTTCAGAACCACTCAATCAAAAGTAAGGTTCAACTCTGTTAGTTGAATGCACAGAACAGAAAGAAGTTTCACAGAATGCTTCTGTGTAGTTTTTATTTGAAGATATTATTTTTCTGCTATAGGCCTCTTAGCTCTCCGAATGTCCACTTGCATTTTCTACAGAAAAAGTGTTTCAGAACCACTCAATCAAAAGTAAGGTTCAACTCTGTTAGTTGAATGCACAGTACAGAAAGAAGTTTCACAGAATGCTTCTGTGTAGTTTTTATTTGAGGATATTCCTATTTCCGCTATAGGCCACTTAACGCACCGCATGTCAAATTGCATTTTCTACAGAAAGAGTGTTTCAGAATTGCTCAATCAAAAGTAAGCTTCAACTCTTTTAGTTGAATGAACAGAACAGAAAGAAGTTTCACAGATTGCTTCTGTGTAGTTTTTATTTGAAGATATTCCTTTTTCCACTATAGGCCTCTTAGCGCCATGAATGTCCAGTTGCCTTTTTATACAGAAAGAGTGTTTCAGAACTGCTCAATAAAAACTAAGGTTCAAATCTGTTAGTTGAATGCACAGAACAGAAACAAGTTTCGCAGATTGCTTCTGTGTAGTTTTTATTTGAAGATATTCCTTTTTCCACTATAGGCCTCTTAGCGCCATGAATGTCTACTTGGATTTTCTACAGAAAGAGTGTTTCAGAACTGCTGAATTTAAACTAAAGTTCAACTCTGTTAGTTGAAAGCACAGAACAGTAAGAAGTTTCAGAGATTGCTTCTGTGTAGTTTTTATTAGAAGATATTCCTTTTTCCAAAATAGGCCTCTTAGCGCCCTGAATGTCCACTTCCATTTTCTACAGAAAGAGTGTTTCAGAACTGCTCAATCAAACGTAATTTTCAACTCTGTTAGTTGAATGCAGAGAAACGAAAGAAGTTTCACAGAATGCTTCTGTGTAGTTTATAATTGAAGATATTCCTTTTTCCGCTACAGGCCTCTTAGCGCCCTGAATGTCCACTTGCATTTTCTACAGAAAGAGTGTTTCAGAACTGCTCAATCAAATGTAAGGTTCAACTCTGTTAGTTGAATGCACAGAATAGAAAGAAGTTTCACAAAATGCTTCTGTGTAGTTTTTATTTTAAGATATTCCTTTTTCCGCTATAGGCCTCTTAGCGCTCCGAAAGTCCACTTGCATTTCCTACAGAAAAAGTGTTTCAGAACCACTCAATCAAAAGTAAGGTTCAACTCTTTTAGTTGAATGCACAGAACAGAAAGTAGTTTCACAGAATGCTTCTGTTTAGTTTTTATTTGAAGATATTATTTTTCCACTATATGCCTCTTAGCGCCATGAATGTCCAGTTGCATTTGTGTACAGGAAGAGTGTTTCAAAACTGCTCAATGAAAACTAAGGTTCAACTCTGTTAGTTTAATGCACAGAACTCAAAGGAGTTTCACCGATTGCTTCTGTGTAGTTTTTATTTGAAGATATTCCTTTTTCCACCATAGGCCACTTAGCGCCATGAATGTCCACTTGCATTTTCTACAGAAGGAGTGTTTCAGAACTGCTCAATTAAAACTAAGGTTCAACTCTGTTAGTTGAAATCACAGAAAAGTAAGAAGTTTCACATATTGCTTCTGTGTAGTTTTTATTAGAAAATATTCCTTTTTCCACCATAGGCCTCTTAGCGCCCTGAATGTCCACTTGCATTTTCTACAGAAAGAGTGTTTCAGAACTGCTCAATCAAATGTAATTTTCAACTCTGTTAGTTGAATTCACAGAACAGAAAGAAGTTTCACAGAATGCTTCTTTGTAGTTTTTATTTGAAGATGTTCCTATTTCCGCTATAGGCCTCTTAGCGCTCCGAATGTCCACTTGCATTTTCTACAGAAAGAGTGTTTCAGAACTGCTCAATCAAATGTAATTTTCAACTCTGTTAGTTGAATTCACAGAACAGAAAGAAGTTTCACAGAATGCTTCTTTGTAATTTTTGTTTGAACATATTCATTTTTCCACTATAGGTCTCTTAGCGCCCTGAATTTCCACTTGCATTTTCTACAGAAAGAGTGTTTCAGAACTCCTCAATCAAAACTAAGGTTCAACTCTGTTAGTTGAATGCACTTAACAGAAAGAAGTTTCACAAATTGCTTCTGTGCAGTTTTTATTTGAAAATATTCCTTTATCCACTCTAGGCCTCTTATCGCCCTGAATGTCCACTTGCATTTTCTAAAGAAACAGTGATTCAGAACTGATCAATCAAAAGTAAGGTTCAAATCTGTTTGTTGAATGCACACAACAGAAAGAAGTTTCACAGAATGCTTCTGTGTAGTTTTTATTTGAACCTATTCCTTTATCCTCTATAGGCCTCTTAGCGCCCTGAATGTCCACTTGCTTTTTCTACAGAGAGAGTGTTTCAGAACTGCTCAATCAAAACTAAGGTTCAACTCTGTTTGTTGAAAGCACAGAACAGTAAGAAGTTTCACAGATTGCTTCTCTGTAGTTTTCATTTGAATATATTCCTTTTTCAACCATATTCCTCTTATCGCCCTGAATGTCCACTTGCATTTTGTACAGAAAGAGTGTTTCAGAACTGCTCAATCAAATGTAAGGTTCAAATCTGTTTGTTGAATGCACAGAACAGAAAGAAGTTTCACAAAATGCTTCTGTGTAGTTTTTATTTTAAGATATTACTTTTTCCACTATAGGCCTGAAGGAGCCCTGAATGTCCACTTGCATTTTCTACAGAAAAAGTGTTTCAGAACCACTCAATCAAAAGTAAGGTTCAACTCTGTTAGTTGAATGCACAGAACAGAAAGAAGTTTCACAGAATGCTTCTGTGTAGTTTTTATTTGAAGATATTATTTTTCTGCTATAGGCCTCTTAGCTCTCCGAATGTCCACTTGCATTTTCTACAGAAAAAGTGTTTCAGAACCACTCAATCAAAAGTAAGGTTCAACTCTGTTAGTTGAATGCACAGTACAGAAAGAAGTTTCACAGAATGCTTCTGTGTAGTTTTTATTTGAGGATATTCCTATTTCCGCTATAGGCCACTTAACGCACCGCATGTCAAATTGCATTTTCTACAGAAAGAGTGTTTCAGAATTGCTCAATCAAAAGTAAGCTTCAACTCTTTTAGTTGAATGAACAGAACAGAAAGAAGTTTCACAGATTGCTTCTGTGTAGTTTTTATTTGAAGATATTCCTTTTTCCACTATAGGCCTCTTAGCGCCATGAATGTCCAGTTGCCTTTTTATACAGAAAGAGTGTTTCAGAACTGCTCAATAAAAACTAAGGTTCAAATCTGTTAGTTGAATGCACAGAACAGAAACAAGTTTCGCAGATTGCTTCTGTGTAGTTTTTATTTGAAGATATTCCTTTTTCCACTATAGGCCTCTTAGCGCCATGAATGTCTACTTGGATTTTCTACAGAAAGAGTGTTTCAGAACTGCTGAATTTAAACTAAAGTTCAACTCTGTTAGTTGAAAGCACAGAACAGTAAGAAGTTTCAGAGATTGCTTCTGTGTAGTTTTTATTAGAAGATATTCCTTTTTCCAAAATAGGCCTCTTAGCGCCCTGAATGTCCACTTCCATTTTCTACAGAAAGAGTGTTTCAGAACTGCTCAATCAAACGTAATTTTCAACTCTGTTAGTTGAATGCAGAGAAACGAAAGAAGTTTCACAGAATGCTTCTGTGTAGTTTATAATTGAAGATATTCCTTTTTCCGCTACAGGCCTCTTAGCGCCCTGAATGTCCACTTGCATTTTCTACAGAAAGAGTGTTTCAGAACTGCTCAATCAAATGTAAGGTTCAACTCTGTTAGTTGAATGCACAGAATAGAAAGAAGTTTCACAAAATGCTTCTGTGTAGTTTTTATTTTAAGATATTCCTTTTTCCGCTATAGGCCTCTTAGCGCTCCGAAAGTCCACTTGCATTTCCTACAGAAAAAGTGTTTCAGAACCACTCAATCAAAAGTAAGGTTCAACTCTTTTAGTTGAATGCACAGAACAGAAAGTAGTTTCACAGAATGCTTCTGTTTAGTTTTTATTTGAAGATATTATTTTTCCACTATATGCCTCTTAGCGCCATGAATGTCCAGTTGCATTTGTGTACAGGAAGAGTGTTTCAAAACTGCTCAATGAAAACTAAGGTTCAACTCTGTTAGTTTAATGCACAGAACTCAAAGGAGTTTCACCGATTGCTTCTGTGTAGTTTTTATTTGAAGATATTCCTTTTTCCACCATAGGCCACTTAGCGCCATGAATGTCCACTTGCATTTTCTACAGAAGGAGTGTTTCAGAACTGCTCAATTAAAACTAAGGTTCAACTCTGTTAGTTGAAATCACAGAAAAGTAAGAAGTTTCACATATTGCTTCTGTGTAGTTTTTATTAGAAAATATTCCTTTTTCCACCATAGGCCTCTTAGCGCCCTGAATGTCCACTTGCATTTTCTACAGAAAGAGTGTTTCAGAACTGCTCAATCAAATGTAATTTTCAACTCTGTTAGTTGAATTCACAGAACAGAAAGAAGTTTCACAGAATGCTTCTTTGTAGTTTTTATTTGAAGATGTTCCTATTTCCGCTATAGGCCTCTTAGCGCTCCGAATGTCCACTTGCATTTTCTACAGAAAGAGTGTTTCAGAACTGCTCAATCAAATGTAATTTTCAACTCTGTTAGTTGAATTCACAGAACAGAAAGAAGTTTCACAGAATGCTTCTTTGTAATTTTTGTTTGAACATATTCATTTTTCCACTATAGGTCTCTTAGCGCCCTGAATTTCCACTTGCATTTTCTACAGAAAGAGTGTTTCAGAACTCCTCAATCAAAACTAAGGTTCAACTCTGTTAGTTGAATGCACTTAACAGAAAGAAGTTTCACAAATTGCTTCTGTGCAGTTTTTATTTGAAAATATTCCTTTATCCACTCTAGGCCTCTTATCGCCCTGAATGTCCACTTGCATTTTCTAAAGAAACAGTGATTCAGAACTGATCAATCAAAAGTAAGGTTCAAATCTGTTTGTTGAATGCACACAACAGAAAGAAGTTTCACAGAATGCTTCTGTGTAGTTTTTATTTGAACCTATTCCTTTATCCTCTATAGGCCTCTTAGCGCCCTGAATGTCCACTTGCTTTTTCTACAGAGAGAGTGTTTCAGAACTGCTCAATCAAAACTAAGGTTCAACTCTGTTTGTTGAAAGCACAGAACAGTAAGAAGTTTCACAGATTGCTTCTCTGTAGTTTTCATTTGAATATATTCCTTTTTCAACCATATTCCTCTTATCGCCCTGAATGTCCACTTGCATTTTGTACAGAAAGAGTGTTTCAGAACTGCTCAATCAAATGTAAGGTTCAAATCTGTTTGTTGAATGCACAGAACAGAAAGAAGTTTCACAAAATGCTTCTGTGTAGTTTTTATTTTAAGATATTACTTTTTCCACTATAGGCCTGAAGGAGCCCTGAATGTCCACTTGCATTTTCTACAGAAAAAGTGTTTCAGAACCACTCAATCAAAAGTAAGGTTCAACTCTGTTAGTTGAATGCACAGAACAGAAAGAAGTTTCACAGAATGCTTCTGTGTAGTTTTTATTTGAAGATATTATTTTTCTGCTATAGGCCTCTTAGCTCTCCGAATGTCCACTTGCATTTTCTACAGAAAAAGTGTTTCAGAACCACTCAATCAAAAGTAAGGTTCAACTCTGTTAGTTGAATGCACAGTACAGAAAGAAGTTTCACAGAATGCTTCTGTGTAGTTTTTATTTGAGGATATTCCTATTTCCGCTATAGGCCACTTAACGCACCGCATGTCAAATTGCATTTTCTACAGAAAGAGTGTTTCAGAATTGCTCAATCAAAAGTAAGCTTCAACTCTTTTAGTTGAATGAACAGAACAGAAAGAAGTTTCACAGATTGCTTCTGTGTAGTTTTTATTTGAAGATATTCCTTTTTCCACTATAGGCCTCTTAGCGCCATGAATGTCTACTTGGATTTTCTACAGAAAGAGTGTTTCAGAACTGCTGAATTTAAACTAAAGTTCAACTCTGTTAGTTGAAAGCACAGAACAGTAAGAAGTTTCAGAGATTGCTTCTGTGTAGTTTTTATTAGAAGATATTCCTTTTTCCAAAATAGGCCTCTTAGCGCCCTGAATGTCCACTTCCATTTTCTACAGAAAGAGTGTTTCAGAACTGCTCAATCAAACGTAATTTTCAACTCTGTTAGTTGAATGCAGAGAAACGAAAGAAGTTTCACAGAATGCTTCTGTGTAGTTTATAATTGAAGATATTCCTTTTTCCGCTACAGGCCTCTTAGCGCCCTGAATGTCCACTTGCATTTTCTACAGAAAGAGTGTTTCAGAACTGCTCAATCAAATGTAAGGTTCAACTCTGTTAGTTGAATGCACAGAATAGAAAGAAGTTTCACAAAATGCTTCTGTGTAGTTTTTATTTTAAGATATTCCTTTTTCCGCTATAGGCCTCTTAGCGCTCCGAAAGTCCACTTGCATTTCCTACAGAAAAAGTGTTTCAGAACCACTCAATCAAAAGTAAGGTTCAACTCTTTTAGTTGAATGCACAGAACAGAAAGTAGTTTCACAGAATGCTTCTGTTTAGTTTTTATTTGAAGATATTATTTTTCCACTATATGCCTCTTAGCGCCATGAATGTCCAGTTGCATTTTTGTACAGGAAGAGTGTTTCAAAACTGCTCAATGAAAACTAAGGTTCAACTCTGTTAGTTTAATGCACAGAACTCAAAGGAGTTTCACCGATTGCTTCTGTGTAGTTTTTATTTGAAGATATTCCTTTTTCCACCATAGGCCACTTAGCGCCATGAATGTCCACTTGCATTTTCTACAGAAGGAGTGTTTCAGAACTGCTCAATTAAAACCAAGGTTCAACTCTGTTAGTTGAAATCACAGAAAAGTAAGAAGTTTCACATATTGCTTCTGTGTAGTTTTTATTAGAAAATATTCCTTTTTCCACCATAGGCCTCTTAGCGCCCTGAATGTCCACTTGCATTTTCTACAGAAAGAGTGTTTCAGAACTGCTCAATCAAATGTAATTTTCAACTCTGTTAGTTGAATTCACAGAACAGAAAGAAGTTTCACAGAATGCTTCTTTGTAATTTTTGTTTGAACATATTCATTTTTCCACTATAGGTCTCTTAGCGCCCTGAATTTCCACTTGCATTTTCTACAGAAAGAGTGTTTCAGAACTCCTCAATCGAGGGAGGAGCCAAGATGGCCGAATAGGAACAGCTCCGGTCTCCAGCTCCCAGCCCCAGCGACACAGAAGACGGGTGATTTCTGCATTTCTGCTTGAGGTACTGGTTTCATCTCACTAGGGAGTGCCTAACAGTGGGTGCAGGACAGTCGGTGAAGCGCACTGTGCGCGAGCCGAAGCAGGGCGAGGCATTGACTCACTCGGGAAGCGCAAGGGGTCAGGGAGTTCCCTTTCCTAGTCAAAGAAAGGGGAAGCAGACGGCACCTGGAATATCGGGTCAGTCCCACCCTAACTGCGCTTTTCCAACGGGCCTGGAAAACGGCACACTAGGAGATTGTGTCCCGCACCTGGCTCGGAGGGTCCTATGCCCACGGAGTCTCGCTAATTGCTAGCACAGCAGTCTGAGATCAAGCTGCGAGGCGGCAGCGAGGCTGGGGGAGGGGCGCCCGCCATTGCCCAGGCTTGCTTAGGTAAACAAAGCAGCCAGGAAGCTCGAACTGGGTGGAGCCCACCACAGCTCAAGGAGGCCTGCCTGCCTCTGTAGGCTCCACCTCTGGGGGCAGGGCACAGACAAACAAAAACTCTGCAAGAACTTCCACAGACTTAAATGTCCCTGTCTGACTGACAGCTTTGAAGAGAGTAGTGGTTCTCCCAGCACGCAGCTGGAGATCTGAGAACGGTCAGACTGCCTCCTAAAGTGGGTCCCTCACCCCTGAGCAGCCTAACTGGGAGGCACCCCCCCAGTAGGGACAGACTGACACCTCATTCAACCCGGTACTTCTCTGAGACAAAACTTTCAGAGGAACTATCAGACAGCTGAATTTGTGGTCTCACGAAAATCCGCTGTTCTGCAGCCACCGCTGCTGACACCCAGCCAAACAGGATCTGGAGTGCACCTCTAGTAAACTCCAACAGACCTGCAGCTGAGGGTCCTGTCTGGTAGAAGGAAAACTAACAAACAGAAAGGACATCCACACCAAAAACCCATCTGTACATCACCATCATCAAAGACAAAAAGTAGATAAAACCACAAAGATGGGGAAAAAACAGACCAAAAAAACTGGAAACTCTAAAAAACAGAGCACCTCTCCTCCTCCAAAGGAACGCAGTTCCTCACCAGCAACGGAACAAAGCTGGATGGAGGATGACTTTGATGAGTTGAGAGAAGAAGGCTTCAGACGATCAAACTACTCTGAGCTACGAGAGGAAATTCAAAACAACAGCAAAGAAATTAAAAACTTTGAAAAAAAATTAGAAGAATGGATAACTAGAATAACCAATGGAGAGAAGGGCTTCAAGGAGCCGATGGAGCTGAAAGCCAAGTTTCGAGAACTACGCGAAGATTGCAGAAGCCTCAGTAGCAGATGCGATCAACTGGAAGAAAGGGTATCGCTGATGGAAGATGAAATGAATGAAATGAAGAGAGAAGGGATGTTTAGAGAAAAAAGGACAAAAAGAAATGAACAAAGCCTCCAAGAAATTTGGGACTATGTGAAAAGACCAAACCTACGTCTGATTGGTGTACCTGAAAATGATGGGGAGAATGGAACCAAGTTGGAAAACACTCTGCAAGATATTATCCAGGAGAACTTCCCCAATCTAGCAAGGCAGGCCAGCATTCAGATTCAGGAAATACAGAGAACGCCACAAAGATACTCCTCGAGAAGGGCAACTCCAAGACACATTATTGTCAGATTCACCAAAGTAGAAATGAAAGAAAAAATGTTAAGGGCAGCCAGAGAGAAAGGTCGGGTTACCCACAAAGGGAAGCTCATCAGACTAACAGCTGATCTCTCAGCAGAAACTCTACAAGCCAGAAGAGAGTGGGGGCCGATATTCAACATTCTTAAAGAAAAGAATTTTCAACCCAGAATCTCCTATCCCGCCAAACTAAGCTTCATAAGTGAAGGAGAAATAAAACACTTTACAGACAAGCAAACGCTGAGTGATTTTGTCACCACCAGGCCTGCCCTAAAAGAGCTCCTGAAGGAAGCACTAAACATGGAAAGGAACAACCGGTACCAGCCACTGCAAAAACATGCCAAATTGTAAAGACCATCGAGACTAGGAAGAAACTATAGCAACTAACGAGCAAAATAACCAACTAACATCATAATGACAGGATCAGATTCACACATAACAATATTAACGTTAAATGTAAATGGGCTAAATGCTCCAATCAAAAGACACAGACTGGCAAACTGGATAAGGAGTCAGGACGCATCAGTGTGCTGTATTCAGGAAACCCATCTCACGTGCAGAGACACACATAGACTCAAAATAAAGGGATGGAGGAAGATCTATCAAGCAACTGGAAAACAAAAAAAGGCAGGGGTTGCAATCCTAGTCTCTGATAAAATAGACTTTAAACCAACAAAGATCAAAAGAGACAAAGAAGGCCATTACATAATGGTAAAGGGATCAATTCATCAAGAAGAGCTAACTATCCTAAATATATATGCACCCAGCACAGGAGCACCCAGATTCATAAAGCAAGTCCTGAGTGACCTACTAAGGGACTTAAACTCCCACACAATAATAATGGGAGATTTTAACACCCCACTGTCAGCATTAGACAGATCGACGAGACAGAAAGTTAACATGGATATCCAGGAATTGAACTCAGCTCTACATAAAGTGGACCTAATAGACATCTACAGAACTCTCCACCCCAAGTCAACAGAATATACATTTTTTTTCAGCACCACACCACACCTATTCCAAAATTGACCACATAGTTGGAAGTAAAGCTCTCCTCAGCAAATGTAAAAGAACAGAAATTATAACAAACTGTCTCTCAGACCACAGTGCAATCAAACTAGAACTCAGGATTAAGAAACTCACTCAAAACCGCTCTACTACATGGAAACTGAACAACCTGCTCCTGAATGACTATTGGGTACATAATGAAATGAAGGCAGAAATAAAGATGTTCTTTGAAACCAACGAGAACAAAGACACAACATACCAGAATCTCTGGGACACATTCAAAGCAGTGTGTAGAGGGAAATTTATAGCACTAAATGCCCACAAGAGAAAGCAGGAAAGATCCAAAATTGACTCCCTAACATCACAATTAAAAGAACTAGAAAAGCAAGAGCAAACACATTCAAAAGCTAGCAGAAGGCTAGAAATAACTAAAATCAGAGCAGAACTGAAGGAAATAGAGACACAAAAAACCCTTCAAAAAATTAATGAATCCAGGAGCTGGTTTTTTGAAAAGATCAACAAAATTGATGGACCGCTAGCAAGACTAATAAAGAAGAAAAGAGAGAAGAATCAAATAGATGCAATAAAAAACGAAAAAGGGGATATCACCACCGATCCCACAGAAATACAATCTACCATCAGAGAATACTACAAACACCTCTATGCAAATAAACGAGAAAATCTAGAAGAAATGGATAAATTCCTCGACAAATACACCCTCCCAAGACTAAACCAGGAAGAAGTTGAATCTCTGAATAGACCAATAACAGGTTCTGAAATTGTGGCAATAATCAATAGCTTACCAACCAAAAAGAGTCCAGGACCTGATGGATTCACAGCCGAATTCTACCAGAGGTACAAGGAGGAACTGGTACCATTCCTTCTGAAACTATTCCAATCGATAGAAAAAGAGGGAATCCTCCCTAACACATTTTATGAAGCCAGCATCGTCCTGATACCAAAACCTGGCAGAGACATAACCAAAAAAGAGAATTTCAGACCAATATCCTTGATGAACATTGATGCAAAAATCCTCAATAAAATACTGGCAAACCGAATCCAGCAGCACATCAAAAAGCTTATCCACCATGATCAAGTGGGCTTCATCCCTGGGATGCAAGGCTGGTTCAACATACGCAAATCAATAAATGTAATCCAGCATATAAACAGAACCAAAGACAAAAACCACATGATTATCTCAATAGATGCAGAAAAGGCCTTTGACAAAATTCAACAACCCTTCATGCTAAAAACTCTCAATAAATTAGGTATTGATGGGACGTATCTCAAAATAATAAGAGCTATCTACGACAAACCCACAGCCAATATCATACTGAATGGGCAAAAACTGGAAGCATTCCCTCTGAAAACTGGCACAAGACAGGGATGCCCTCTCTCACCGCTCCTGTTCAACATAGTGCTGGAAGTTCTGGCCAGAGCAATCAGGCAGGAGAAGGAAATAAAGGTATTCAATTAGGAAAAGAGGAAGTCAAATTGTCCCTGTTTGCAGATGACATGATTGTATATCTAGAAAACCCCATTGTCTCAGCCCAAAATCTCCTTAAGCTGATTAGCAACTTCAGCAAAGTCTCAGGATACAAAATTAATGTACAAAAATCACAAGCATTCTTGTACACCAATAACAGACAAACAGAGAGCCAAATCATGAGTGAACTCCCATTCACAATTGCTTCAAAGAGAATAAAATACCTAGGAATCCAACTTACAAGGGATGTGAAGGACCTCTTCAAGGAGAACTACAAACCACTGCTCAATGAAATAAAAGAGGATACAAACAAATGGAAGAACATTCCATGCTCATGGGTTGGAAGAATCAATATCGTGAAAATGGCCATACTGCCCAAGGTAATTTATAGATTCAATGCCATCCCCATCAAGCTACCAATGACTTTCTTCACAGAATTGGAAAAAACTACTTTAAAGTTCATATGGAACCAAAAAAGAGCCCGCATCGCCAAGTCAATCCTAAGCCAAAAGAACAAAGCTGGAGGCATCACGCTACCTGACTTTAAACTATACTACAAGGCTACAGTAACCAAAACAGCATGGTACTGGTACCACAACAGAGACATAGATCAATGGAACAGAACAGAGCCCTCAGAAATGATGCCGCATAGCTACAACTATCTGATCTTTGACAAACCTGACAAAAACAAGAAATGGGGAAAGGATTCCCTATTTAATAAATGGTGCTGGGAAAACTGGCTAGCCATATGTAGAAAGCTGCAACTGGATCCCTTCCTTACACCTTATACAAAAATTAATTCAAGATGGATTAAAGACTTATATGTTAGACCTAAAACCATTAAAATCCTACAAGAAAACCTAGGCAATACCATTCAGGACATAGGCGTGGGCAAGGACTTCATGTCTAAAACACCAAAAGCAATGGCAACAAAAGCCAAAATCGACAAATGGGATCTCATTAAACTAAAGAGCTTCTGCACAGCAAAAGAAACTATCATCAGAATGAACAGGCAACCTACAGAATGGGAGAAAATTTTTGCAACCTACTCATCTGACAAAGGGCTAATATCCAGAATCTATAATGAACTCAAACAAATTTACAAGAAAAAAACAAACAACCCCATCAAAAAGTGGGCAGAGGACATGAACAGACACTTCTCAAAAGAAGACATTTATGCAGCCAGAAAACACATGAAGAAATGCTCATCATCACTGGCCATCAGAGAAATGCAAATCAAAACCACAGTGAGATACCATCTCACACCAGTTAGAATGGCCATCATTAAAAAATCAGGAAACAACAGGTGCTGGAGAGGATGTGGAGAAATAGGAACACTTTTACACTGTTGGTGGGACTGTAAACTAGTTCAACCATTGTGGAAGTCAGTGTGGCGATTCCTCAGGGATCTCGAACTAGAAATACCATTTGACCCAGCCATCCCATTACTGGGTATATACCCAAAGGACTATAAATCATGCTGCTATAAAGACACATGCACACGTATGTTTATTGCGGCACTATTCACAATAGCAAAGAGTTGGAACCAACCCAAATGTCCAACAACGATAGACTGGATTAAGAAAATGTGGCACATATACACCATGGAATACTATGCAGCCATAAAAAATGATGAGTTCGTGTCCTTTGTAGGGACATGGATGAAACTGGAAAACATCATTCTCAGTAAACTATCGCAAGGACAAAAAACCAAACACCGCATGTTCTCACTCATAGGTGGGAATTGAACAATGAGAACTCATGGACACAGGAAGGGGAACATCACACTCCGGGGACTGTTGTGGGGTGGGGGGAGGGGGGAGGGACAGCATTAGGAGATCCACCTAATGCTAAATGACGAGTTAATGGGTGCAGGAAATCAACATGGCACATGGATACATATGTAACAAACCTGCACATTGTGCACATGTACCCTAAAACCCTAAAGTATAATTAAAAAAAAAAAAAAAAAAAGAACTCCTCAATCAAAACTAAGGTTCAACTCTGTTAGTTGAATGCACTTAACAGAAAGAAGTTTCACAAATTGCTTCTGTGCAGTTTTTATTTGAAAATATTCCTTTATCCACTCTAGGCCTCTTATCGCCCTGAATGTCCACTTGCATTTTCTAAAGAAACAGTGATTCAGAACTGATCAATCAAAAGTAAGGTTCAAATGTGTTTGTTGAATGCACACAACAGAAAGAAGTTTCACAGAATGCTTCTGTGTAGTTTTTATTTGAACCTATTCCTTTATCCTCTATAGGCCTCTTAGCGCCCTGAATTTCCACTTGCATTTTCTACAGAGAGAGTGTTTCAGAACTGCTCAATCAAAACTAAGGTTCAACTCTGTTTGTTGAAAGCACAGAACAGTAAGAAGTTTCACAGATTGCTTCTCTGTAGTTTTTATTGGAATATATTACTTTTTCAACCATATTCCTCTTATCGCCCTGAATGTCCACTTGCATTTTGTACAGAAAGAGTGTTTCAGAACTGCTCAATTAAATGTAAGGTTCAAATCTGTTAGTTGAATGCACAGAACAGAAAGAAGTTTCACAAAATGTTTCTGTGTAGTTTTTATTTTAAGATATTCCTTTTTCCACTATAGGCCTCAAAGAGCCCTGAATGTCCACTTGCATTTTCTACAGAAAAAGTGTTTCAGAACCACTCAATCAAAAGTAAGGTTCAACTCTGTTAGTTGAATGCACAGAACAGAAAGAAGTTTCACAGAATGCTTCTGTGTAGTTTTTATTTGAAGATATTATTTTCCTGCTATATGCCTCTTAGCGCTCCGAATGTCCACTTGCATTTTCTACAGAAAAAGTGTTTCAGAACCACTCAATCAAAAGTAAGGTTCAACTCTGTTAGTTGAATGCACAGTACAGAAAGAAGTTTCACAGAATGCTTCTGTGTAGTTTTTATTTGAAGATATTCCTATTTCCGCTATAGGCCACTTAACGCTCCGCATGTCCACTTGCATTTTCTACAGAAAGAGTGTTTCAGAATTGCTCAATCAAAAGTAAGCTTCAACTCTTTTAGTTGAATGAACAGAAGAGAAAGAAGTTGCACAGATTGCTTCTGTGTAGTTTTTATTTGAAGATATTCCTTTTTCCACTATAGGCCTCTTAGCGCCATGAATGTCCGGTTGCCTTTTTAGACAGAAAGAGTGTTTCAGAACTGCTCAATAAAAACTAAGGTTCAAATCTGTTAGTCGAATGCACAGAATAGAAAGAAGTTCCACAAAATGCTTCTGTGTAGTTTTTATTTTAAGATATTCCTTTTTCCACTGTAGGCCTCTTAGCGCCATGAATGTCCACTTGCATTTTCTACAGAAAGAGTGTTTCAGAACTGCTCTATTAAAACTA
This sequence comes from Nomascus leucogenys, assembly GCF_006542625.1. Taxonomy (NCBI): domain Eukaryota; kingdom Metazoa; phylum Chordata; class Mammalia; order Primates; family Hylobatidae; genus Nomascus; species Nomascus leucogenys. Next base: position 23,546 of record NW_022097583.1, read on the forward strand.
TAGTTCAACTCTGTTAGTTGTAAGTACAGAAAAGTAAGAAGTTTCACAGATTGCTTCTGTGTAGTTTTTATTTGAAGATATTCCTTTTTCCACCATAGGCCTCTCAGCGCCCTGAATGTCCACTTGCATTTTCTACAGAAAGAGTGTTTCAGAACTGCTCAATCAAATGTAATTTTCAACTCTGTTAGTTGAATGCACAGAACAGAAAGAAGTTTCACAGAAAGCTTCTGTGTAGTTTTTATTTGAAAATATTCCTATTTCCGCTACAGGCCTCTTAGCGCTCCGAATGTCCAGTTGCATTTTCTACAGAAAGAGTGTTTCAGAACTGTTCAATCAAAAGTAAGGTTCAACTCTGTTAGTTGAATGCACAGAACAGAAAGAAGTTTCACAGATTGATTCTTTGTAATTTTTATTTGAACATATTCATTTTTCCACTATAGGCCTCTTAGCGCCCTGAATTTCCACTTGCATTTTCTACAGAAAGAGTGTTTCAGAACTCCTCAATCAAAACTAAGGTTCAACTCTGTTAGTTGAATGCACTTAAAAGAAAAAAGTTTCACAGATTGCTTCTGTGCAGTTTTTATTTGAAAATATGCCTTTTTCCACTATAGGCCTCTTAGCGCCCTGAATGTCCACTTGCATTTTCTAAAGAAAGAGTGATTCAGAACTGCTCAATCAAAAGTAAGGTTCAACTCTGTTAGTTGAATGCACAGAACAGAAAGCAGTTTCACAGAATGCTTCTGTGTAGTTTTTATTTCAAGATATTATTTTTCTGCTACAGGCCTCTTAGCGCTCCGAATGTCCACTTGCATTTTCTACAGAAATAGTGTTTCAGAACCACTCAATCAAAAGTAAGGTTCAAATCTGTTAGTTGAATGCACAGAACAGAAATAAGTTTCACAGAATGCTTCTGTGTAGTTTTTATTTTACTATATTCTTTTCCGCTACAGGCCTCTTAGCGCTCCGAATGTCCACTTGCATTTTCTACAGAAAAAGTGTTTCAGAACCACTCAATCAAAAGTAATGTTCAAATCTGTTAGTTGAATGCACAGAACAGAAAGAAGTTTCACAGAATGATTCTGTGTAGTTTTTATTTTACTATATTCCTTTTTCCGCTATAAGCCTCTTAGCACTCCGAAGGTCCACTTGCATTTTCTACAGAAAAACTGTTTCAGAACCACTCAATCAAAAGTAAGGTTCAACTCTGTTAGTTGAATGCACAGAACAGAAAGAAGTTTCACAGAATGCATCTGTGTAGTTTTTATTTGAAGATATTATTTTTCCCCTATAGGCCTCTTAGCGCTCCGAATGTCCACTTGCATTTTCTACAGAAAGAGTGTTTCAGAACTGTTCAATCAAAATAAGGTTCAACTCTGTTAGTTGAATGCACAGAACAGAAAGTAGTTTCACAGAATGCTTCTGTTTAGTTTTTACATGAAGATATTATTTTTCCACTATAGGCCTCTTAGCGCCATGAATGTCCAGCTGCATTTTTATACAGGAAGTGTGTTTCAGAACTGCTCAAGGAAAACTAAGGTTCAACTCTGTTAGTTGAATGCACAGAACAGAAAGAAGTTTCACAGATATCTTCTGTATAGTTTTTATTTGAAGATATTCCTTTTTCCACTATAGGCCTCTTAGCGCCATGAATGTCCACTTGCATTTTCTACAGAAAGAGTGTTTCAGAACTGCTCAATTAAAACTAAGTTTCAACTCTGTTAGTTGAAAGCACAGAAAAGTAAGAAGTTTCACAGATTGCTGCTCTGTAGTTTTTATTTGAAGATATTCCTTTTTCCATCATAGGCCTCTTAGCGCCCTGAATGTCCACTTGCATTTTCTACAGAAAGAGTGTTTCAGAAATGCTCAATCAAAAGTAAGTTTCAACTCTTGGTTGAATGCACAGAACAGAAAGAAGTTTCACAGTTTGCTTCTGTGTGGTTTTTATTTGAACATATTCCTTTTTCCACAATAGTCCTCTTAGCACCCTGAATGTCCGCTTGCATTTTCTACAGAAAGAATGTTTCAGAACTGCTCAATCAAATGTAATTTTCGACTCTGTTAGTTGAACACAAAGAACAAGAAAAAGTTTCACAGAATGCTTCTGTGTAGTTTTTATTTGAACATATTCCTTTTTCCAGTATAGGCCTCTTAGGGCCCTGAATGTCCACTTGCATTTTATACAGAAAGAGTGTTTCAGAACTGCTCAAACAAATGTAAGTTTCAAATCTGTTTGTTGAATGCACAAAATAGAAAGGAGTTTCACAGATTGCTTCTGTGTAGTTTTTATGTGAACATATTCATTTTTCCGCTATAGGACTCTAATCGCCCTGAATTTCCACTTGCATTTTCTACAGAAAGAGTGTATCAGAACTGCTTAATCAGAACTAAGGTTTAACTCTGTTAGTTGAATGCACAGAACAGTAAGTAGTTTCACAGATTGCTTCTGTGTAGTTTTATTTCAAAATATTCCTTTTTCCACTATAGGCCTCTTAGCGCCCTGAATGTCCACTTGCATTTTCGACAGAAAGAGAGTTTCAGAACTCCTCAATCAAAACTAAGGTTCAACTCTGTTAGTTGAATGCACAGAACAGAAAGAAGTTTCACAGAATGCTTCTGTGTAGCTTTTATTTGAAGATATTACTTTTTCCGCTATAGGCCTCAGCGCTCCGAAAGTCCACTTGCATTTTCTACAGAAAGAGTGTTTCAGAACTGCTCAATCAAAACTAAGGTTCAACTCTCTTAGTTGAATGCAGAGAACAGAAAGAAGTTTCACAGATTGCTTCTGTTTTGTTTTTATTTGAACATACTCATTTTTCCGCTATAGGCCTCTTAGCGCCCTGAATTACCACTTGCATTTTCTACAGGAAGAGTGTTTCAGAACTGCTCAATCAAAACTAAGGTTCAACTCTGTTAGTTGAATGCACAGAACAGTAAGAAGTGTCACAGATTGCTTCTGTGCAGTTTTTATTTGAAAATATTCCATTTTCCACTATAGGCCTGTTAGCGCCCTGAATGTCCACTTACATTTTCTACAGAAAGAGTGTTTCAGAACTGCTCAATCAAAACTAAGGTTCAACGCTGTTATTTGAAAGCACAGAACTGAAAGAAGTTTCACAGATTGCTTCTGTGTAGTTTTTGTTTGAAGATATTACTTTTTCCACTATAGGCCTCTAAGCGCCATGAATGTCCACTTGCATTTTCTACAGAAAGAGTGTTTCAGAACTGCTCATTCAAAATTAAGGTTCAACTGTTTTAGTTGAAAGAAGATAACAGTAAGAAGTTTCACAGATTGCTTCTGTGTAGTTTTTATTTGAAGATATTCCTTTCTCCACCATAGGCCTCTTAGCGCCCTGAATGTCCGCTTGCATTTTCTACAGAAAGAGTGTTTCAGAACCACTCAATCAAAAGTAAGGTTTAAATCTATTAGTTGAATGCACAGAACAGAAAGAAGTTTCACAGAATGCTTCTGTGTAGTTTTTATTTGTAGATATTCCTTTTTCCGCTATAGGCCTCTCAGCGCTCTGAATGTTCATTTGCATTTTCTACAGAAAGAGTGTTTCAGAACTGCTCAATCAAAACTAAGGTTCAACTCTGTTAGTTGAATGCACAGAACTGAAAGAAGTTTCACAGATTGCTTCTGTATAGTTTTTGTTTGAAGATATTCCTTTTTCCACTATAGTCCTCTTAGCGCCATGAATGTCCACTTGCATTTTCTATAGAAAGAGTGTTTCAGAACCACTCAATCAAAAGTAAGGTTTAAATCTGTTAGTTGAATGCACAGAACAGAAAAAAGTTTCACAGAATGCTTCTGTGTAGTTTTTATTTGAAGATATTCCTTTTTCCGCTATAGGCCTCTCAGCGCTCTGAATTTCCACTTGCATTTTCTACAGAAAGAGTGTTTCAGAACTGCTCAATCAAAACTAAGGTTCAACTCTGTTAGTTGAATGCACAGAACTGAAAGAAGTTTCACAGATTGCTTCTGTGTAGTTTTTGTTTGAAGATATTCCTTTTTCCACTATAGGCCTCTTAGTGCCATGAATGTCCACTTGCATTTTCTACAGAAAGAGTGTTTCAGAACTGCTCAATCAAAATTAAGGTTCAACTGTGATAGTTGAAAGAACAGAACAGTAAGAAGTTTCACAGATTGCTTCTGTGTAGTTTTTATTTGAATATATTCCTTTTTCCACCATAAGTCTCTTAGCGCCCTGAATGTCCACTTGCATTTTCTACAGAAAGAGGGTTTCAGAACAACTCAATCAAAAGTAAGGTTCAAATCTGTTAGTTGAATGCACAGAACAGAAAGAAGTTTCACAGAATGCTTCTGTGTAGTTTTTATTTGAAGATATTCCTTTTTCCACTGTAGGCCTCTCAGCGCTCTGAATGTCCACTTGCATTTTCTACAGAAAGTGTGTTTCATAACCACTCAATCAAAAGTAAGGTTCAAATCTGTTAGTTGAATGCACAGAACAGAAAGCAGTTTCACAGAATGCTTCTCTCCATTTTTTATTTCAAGATATTCCTACTTCCGCTATAGGCCTCTTAGCACTCCGAATGTCCACTTGAATTTTCTACAGAAAGAGTGTTTCAGAACTGCTAAATCAAAAGTAAGGTTCAAATCTGTTAGTTGAATGCACAGAACAGGAAGAAGTTTCACAGATTGCTTCTCTGTAGTATTTGTTTGAAGATATTCCTTTTTCCACTATAGGCCTCTTAGCGCCATGAATGTCCACTTGCATTTTCTACAGATAGAGTGTTTCAGAACTGCTCAATGAAAACTAAGGTTCAACTCTGTTAGTTGAAAGCACAGAACAGTAAGAAGTTTCACAGACTGCTTCTGTGTAGTTTTTATTTTAAGATATTCCTTTTTCCACCATAGGCCTCTTAGCGCCCTGAATGTCCACTTGCATTTTCTACAGAAAGAGTGTTTCCGAACTGCTGAATCAAAATTAAGGTTTAACTCTGTTAGTTGAAAGCACAGAACAGTAGGAAGTTTCACAGAATGCTTCTGTGTAGTTTTTATTTGAAGATATTCCTTTTTCCGCTATAGGCCTCTTAGCGCTCGGAATGTCCACTTGTATTTTCTACAGAAATGTGTCTCAGAACTGCTCCATCAAAATTAAGGTTTAACTGTGTTAGTTGAACGCACAAAACAGAAAGCAGTTTCAGAGATAGCTTCTGTGTAGCTTTTATTTTGAACATATTCCTTTTTCCACTATAGGCCTCTTAGCGCCCTGAGTGTCCACTTGCATTTTCTACAGAAAGAGTGTTTCAGCACTGCTCAATCAAAAGTAAGGTTCAACTCTGTTAGTTGAGTGCACGGTACAGAGAGAAGTTTCACTGATAACTTCTATGTTGTTTTTATTTGAACATATTCCTGTTTCCACTATTGGCCTCTTAGCGCCCTGAAGGTCCACTTGCATTTTCTACAGAAAGAGTGTTTCAGAACTGCTCAATCAAAATTAAGTTTCAACTCTGTTAGTTGAAAGCACAGAACTGTAAGAAGTTTCACAGATTGTTTCTGTGTAGTTTTTATTTGAAGATATTCCTTTTTCCACCATAGGCCTCTAAGCGCCCTGAATGTCCACTTGCATTTTCTACAGAAAGAGTGTTTCAGAACTGCTCAATCAAAAGTAAGGTTCTACTCTGTTAGTTCAATGCACAGAACAGAAAGAAGTTTCACAGATTGCTTCTGTGTAGTTTTTATTTGAACATATTCCTTTTTCCACTATAGGCCACTTAGTGCCCTGAATGTCCACTTGTATTTTCTACAGAAAGAGTGTTTCAGAACTGCTCAATCAAAAGTAAGTTTCTACTCTCTTAGTTGAATGCAAAGAACAGAAAGAAGTTTCACAGATTGCTTTTGTGTAGTTTTTATTTGAAGATATTCCTTTTTCCACTATACGCCTCTAGCGCCATTATTGTCCAGTTGCATTTTCTACAGAAAGAGTGTTTCAGAACTGCTCAATCAAAACTAAGGTTCAGCTCTGTTAGTTGAAACCAGAGAACAGTAAGAAGTTTCACAGATTGCTTCTGCATAGTTTTTATTTTATGATATTCCTTTTCCCACCATAGGCCTCTTAGCGCCCTGATTGTCCACTTGCATTTTCTACAGAAAGAGTGTTTCAGAACTGCTCAATCAAAAGTAAGGTTCAACTCTGTTAGTTGAATGCACAGAACAGAAAGAAGTTTCCCAGAATGCTTCTGTGTAATTTTTATTTCAAGATATTCCTTTTTCCACTATAGTCCTCTTAGCGCTCCGAATGTCAACTTGCAGTTTCTACAGAGTGTTTCAGAAATGCTCAATAAAAATTAAGCTTCAACTCTATTAGTTGAATGCACAGAACAGAAAGAGGTTTCACAGAATGCTTCTGTGTAGTTTTTATTTGAAGACATTCCTTTTTCCGCTATAGGCCTCTTAGCGCTCTGAATGTCCACTTGCCTTTTCTACAAAAAGAGTGTTTCAGAACCGCTCAATCAAAAGTAAGTTTCAACTCTGTTAGTTGAATGCAGAGAACAGAAATTAATTTCACAGAATGCTTCTGTGTAGTTTTTATTTGAATATATTCCTTTTTCAGCTATAGGACTCTCAGCACTCCGAATGGCAACTTGCAGTTTCTACAGAAAGAGTCTTTCAGAAATGCTCAATCAAAAGTATGGCTCAAATTTTTTAGTTGAATGCAAAGAACAGAAAGAAGGTTCACAGAATGCTTCTGTGTAGTTTTTGTTTGAAGATAATAAAAATAAGTCTAGCTATAGTAGTACAAAAAAGGGTTATTTTGTATTCCTTATCCCATGTTGGTTTGGGTTTTCCAGTAAACTAAAATGCAAATTTATATGCTGAAAATTTATTAAGAAATACCCTTATGATTAAAAGAAAGCAATATTGGCACAGGAAGGTTAGCTGTGATGCAATCTCAACACATTCTTCAGCCAAACTTTTACAGTTCTTCAGAGGTGTCTGAATTGGGACATGGAGGGTGGGCTTCTGTACCTCACATATCAGTCAGTCACTGTGTAAAGGCTTCCCTGTAAAGGACCATGATCACGGGTATTTCTACAACCAAGAAATTTCCCTTAGAAGGCTGACAGCTAAGGGCTGTCTGCCACAGTTCTCCCACCAGTTAGGAAAATCAGTCCTTCATTCCTAAAGGATGTACAAGACAGTATATCACAGAGGCCCATGTAATCTTGTTGCAATTATCTTCAAGTCATAATTGAAACAGAGTTGCTGTTTCATTCTACCGGCCATATTAGCTCACTCATATATTTAAAGACAATATAAAGTGATAGATAAAAATCTGGGGCGATAATCTGAAAACCTTTTTATATTCCTGGGGTTGCTGTTAAATATTTAGGTAATTGATGTAATACATAGATAAATCTTTAGACCATGGCCCATCTAAAAAATTTAAATGCTCAGATTAGCTGAATTTTAATCCAATGAAGTACTATTTTTAAGACTCTTGATGCAGACACATCTATTTTTTCTGTAATTAGCTTAATTAAATTGTTATCTCTTTTTGATTATTTTATTGCATTTGTAGCTAGCAATCCATTATTAAAGGAGAAAATACAACTCTTGAGAATGTGGTGGTATTTCCTGTTTACAGATTATCCTCCCCTGAGTGGACGCAAAATGAACTAAAATATTCACCAATCAAGAAAACAACTTTACTAAGAAACAAGGAAATAAAACAATCTCATACAAACTCCAAAATAATGACCACATACTACTCACTTGGATACATGAGAAAGCAAAAGTGGGATGTGGAAACCTTTGTTAATGACCTCATGCTTCTCGTAAATGTTTTTAAGATTCTCTCTTAAACTCTGATACTTAATAAATTTCCTAAAATTTGTCAGAGTGATTGTTTATTAGGCTTCATTTCAGAATACTTGATGTCAAAAGACAAATGAAAAGATGTTGACAAAGTCTTAATATGAGAACAAAATATTCTATGCCAAGTGCAGTTGACATATACATATTCTCAGATCATGGAAAAACGTTGCTCAATAAAAACAAAAATCTGGAAATCTATTACCCATGTACCCCTCTCCCTCAAAGTGTCCACTAGAAGATGACTTTATTTTGACAGCGCAAAATAAATAACTCACGACAAATGTGTTAGGATGAAAGTACTGATGTTAATATTGTATTGGCAAATAGAATTAAGTCCCTTTTCAAAGAAAAATTATACTTAGAGGTATAAAACAGGACGTAAGTTGACAGGCTCAATAATCTGTGGTCAAGACTTCAGTGTGTATTTAGACCCAATTAAGGGGCAAAGAAGAGGTGTATATATAAGCTTTCTTCACTTTACAAATAATGATCATTCGTATGATGAAACTGAGAAATGTGCATTTAAACATATGATTGAAAAGTGTAAAATTATTAAAATTATATTTAAAATCCTATAATCTTTTAAAATTACTGGGAAATAGCAAAAAATATAACATAGCAATAAAAAATATGACCAATATGGAGTCAAATAAAATAGAAACTATTAAAAATAGGGGAAAAAACCTTCATGTCAGAAATTGAAAAAATACCTATTACAACCAAAAATTGGGGGAAATCATGAAAAACAGATCATTAAAGTGTGTTATGAAAACACAAAAGCACACACAACACACAGCAATTATATACTATAGACCCAGTGAGAGTACCTAAAGCAGAAAGTAAGATGACAGCAAAAAATATTACCTGGGAAAGAAACAAGAGAAGAAACTAGGAATTGAAATTGTAGTGTCAGAATTAGGAAATCTTAATATTGAAAGATACAATTTATAATAAATATATAATATTTAGAAATCTTTATGTCCCAAATAAGATACTGTAGAAATACATAAAATTTGGACAAATTCAAGAAATACAAGGTGAAATAAGCATGACCGTACAGAGAGACTTGAAATCGCTTCTGACAAAGTAAAAAGTCCTGTAAATAAAGTAGAAATGATCCTGTAATAATAACACCAGTAAGAACGACCAAGTAGCTATATAGTAAAATCTGTACTTTATAGGATCTATATTTCCTAAGTATTCATAGCATAATTATGAAAATTACTGCTGTGTTAGGCCACAAAACGTCAATAATTTCCTGAATAAGTAAGAACATTTGTAGAACGTACAGGATTATGCTGTATTCAGTAAGAGCACATTTCTGTTTGTGCCCACAGATTTACACAGGGAGGGGATGGCCACCCGGGCTCACGACCTTTTGTGTCTTTTTAGGTTACAGTTACTATAACTTAGCTGATGACATAGGCTATGATACTTGACCAAGGCCAAATGGGAGCAAAGGAAAATATGTTGTCTTAGGGAACCGATTGTAGAAATTGGAAAAGAACAAATTTGTTAACAAATTCTCTGCCACAAAAGCTGGATGGAGAAGACATTTTAGTTTGATCTATGCAAAACAAATGACACCACAATCCCTTCTAGTCCAACCATCCTACTGGCAGGGTGTGTACTGGGGAAATTAACGCCAAGTGAATTCAAAGAATTTGACTAAATTAACACTGGGAGCTCATCTGCTACGTGGAGCCCTCTTAATTAAATGGAACACCGGAGGAAGGAAAATTTCTCCTCTTCTAGACACCACTGTGGCACAGCAGAAACTCTGGATAATAGTACGTAGAGTTACAAGACACAGTTATTGCTTGTGACTCAGATTGGCCCATCTATTCTGCCTAAAATAGTTTTCAGAGGAGGTGACATCGAGACATTTTTGTGGCAATTATAGCAAGTTCTGAAATTTTGAATGATAAACTTATGTGGAAAAAAAATTTTAAACTCTGCTTATTACTGGGAAAATTAAATCTTATTTTTTGAAATTACACAACACAAGAAAATCATTAGTAATCAGTATTTTACATTTTATGAAAAGGCATTAGCAGAAACTAAAGTTGATTTTTATTGGAACTGAGAAGAAATGAAACCTAATACCTTAGTCACTAATCAAGAATAAATTGGGAGAGTACAAAAATGTTACTCTGACTTTTTAGTTCAATCACAGTGGCTTTGAATGTTTACTTTCAATGAAGACAAGCCAGTTCATGGATATAAAAGGAGTTTATTAAACAAATGTCACTATAACTTGTTGCTGGAATATATTATGTGAGCTTCTGGTGGCTGATTCATCCTGCTTATTATGATTTATTCATACTAAGATTAAGATGAGTTTCGTTTTATAGGGCACAAAAGGTAGTTGGGGGAACCGTAATGTGTAGCAGGTGGCAGGGAAAGCTGGTGAAGAATTAAGAAAGAGTG
>NW_022097584.1:0-77275 GCF_006542625.1 Nomascus leucogenys
CTCTGTTAGATGAATGCGCAGAACAGAAAGAACTTTCACAGAATGCTTCTGTGTAGTTTTTTATTTTAAGATATTCCTTTTCCCCCTATAGTCCCCTTAGCCCTCTGATGTCCACTTGCAGTTTCCACAGAAAGAGTGTTTCAGAACTGCTCAATCAAAAGTAAGTTTCAACTCTGTTAGTTGAATCCACTGAACAGAAGGAGGTTTCACAGAATGCTTCTGTGTAGATTTATTTGAAGACATTCCTTTTTCCACTAGAGGACCCTTAGGGCACTGAATCTCCACTTGCAGTTTCTTCAGAAAGAGTGTTTCAGAACTGCTCAATCAAAAGTGAGCTTCAACTCTGTTAGATGAATGCACAGAACAGAAAGAAGTTTCACAGAATGCTTCTGTGTAGTTTTTATTTAAAGATATTCCTTTTTCCACTATAGGCCCTTTAGCGCTCTGAATGTCCACTTGACGTTTCTACGGAAAGAGTGTTTAAGAAGTGCTCAATCAAAAGGAAGCTTCAATTCTGTTGTTGAATTCATAGAACAGAAAGAAGTTTCACAGAATGCTTCTCTGTAGTTTTAATTTGAGGATACTCCATTTTCCTGTATTGGCCCCTTTGCGCTCCAATTGTCCAGCAGTTTCTATAGAAAGAGGGTTTCAGAACTGCTCAATCAAAAGTAAGCTTCAACTCTGTTAGTTGAATGCACAGAACCAAAAGTAGTTTCACAGAATCCTTCTGTGTAGTTTTTATTTGAAGATATTCCTTTTTCCACTACTGGACCCTTAGGGCACAGAATGTCCACTTGCCGTTTCTACAGAAAGAGTGTTTCTAAACTGCTCAATCAAAAGTAAGTTTCAACTCTGTTAGTTGAATGCACAGAACAGAAAGAAGTTTCAGAGAATCCTTCTGTGTAGTTTTTATTTGAAGATATTCCTTTTTCCTCTATAGGTCTCTTAGCGCACTGAATGTCCACTTTGCAGTTTCTACAGAAAGAGTGTTTCAGAACTGCTCATTGAAAAGTAAGCTTCAACTCTGTTAGATGAACGCACAAAACAGAAAGTAGTTTCATAGAATGTTTCTTTAGTTTTTATTTGAAGATATACTTTTTTCCACTATATGCCCTTACCGCTCTGAATGTCCACTTGCAGTTTCTAAAAAGAGTGTTTCAGAACTGCTCAATCAAAAGTAATTTTCACCTCTGTTTGTTGAATGCACTGAACAGAGAGAAGTTTCACAGAATGCTTCTGTCTAGTTTTTATTTGAAGATACTCCTTTTTCCACCACAGGACCCTTAGGGCACTGATTGTCCACTTGCAGTTTCTACAGAAAGAGTGTTTCAGAACTGCTATATCAAAAGTATGCTTCAACTCTGTTAGATGAATGCACAGAACAGAAAGAAGTTTCACAGAATGCTTCTGTGTAGTTTTTATTTGAAGATATTCCTTTTTCCACTATAGGCCCTTTGCTCTCCGTATGTCCACTAGCAGTTTCTACAGAAAGAGTGTTTCAGAACTGCTCAATCAAAAGTAAGCTTCATCTCTGTTAGTTGAATGCACAGAACAGATAGAAGTTTCACAGAATGCTTCTGTGTAGTTTTTATTTGATGATATTCCTTTTTCCACTATAGGCCCCTTAGCGCTCTAAATCTCCACTTGCAGTTTCTACAGAAAGAGTGTTTCAGAACTGCTCAATCAAAAGTAAGCTTCCACTCTGTTAGTTGAATGCACAGAACAGAAAGAAGTTTCACAGAATGCTTCTGTGTAGTTTTTATTGGAAGATATTCCTTTTTCCATTATAGGTCTCTTAGCCACAAATGTCCACTTGCAGTTTCTACAGAATGAGTGTTTCAGAACTGCTCATTCAAAAGTAAGCTTCAACTCTGTTAGATGAATGCAGAACAGAAAGAACTTTCACAGAATGCTTCTGTGTAGTTTTTATTTTAAGATATTCCTTTTTCCCCTATAGTCCCCTTAGCCCTCTGGATGTCCACTTGCAGTTTCCACAGAAAGAGTGTTTCAGAACTGCTCAATCAAAAGTAAGTTTCAACTCTGTTAGTTGAATGCACAGAACAGAAGAGTTTCACAGAATGCTTCTGTGTAGTTTTTATTTGAAGATATTCCTTTTTCCACTACAGGACCCTTAGGGCACTGAATGTCCACTTGCAGTTTCTACAGAAAGAGTGTTTCAGAACTGCTCAATCAAAAGTAAGCTTCAACTCTGTTAGTTGAATGCACAGAACAGAAAGAAGTTTCACAGAATCCTTCTGTGTAGTTTTTATTTGAAGATATTCCTTTTTCCTCTATAGGTCTCTTAGCGCACTGAATGTCCACTTGCAGTTTCTACAGAAAGAGTGTTTCAGAACTGCTCATTCAAAAGTAAGCTTCAACTCTGTTAGATGAACGCACAAAACAGAAAGTAGTTTCAGAATGTTTCTGTTAGTTTTTATTTGAAGATATACTTTTTTCCACTATATGGCCCTTACCGCTCTGAATGTCCACTTGCAGTTTCTACAAAAAGAGTGTTTCAGAACTGCTCAATCAAAAGTAATTTTCACTCTGTTTGTTGAATGCACAGAACAGAAAGAAGTTTCACAGAATGCTTCTGTGTAGTTTTTATTTGAAGATATTCCTTTTTCCACTATAGGCCCTTAGCGCACTGATCCACTTGCAGTTTCTACAGAAAGAGTGTTTCAGAACTGCTCAATCAAAAGTAAGCTTCAACTCTGTTAGTTGAATGCACAGAACAAAAGAAGTTTCACAGAATGCTTCTGTGTAGTTTTTATTGAAGATATTCCTTTTTCCACTATAGGCCCTTCTCTCCACTAATGTCCACTTGCAGTTTCTACAGAAAGAGTGTTTCAGAACTGCTCATCAAAAGTAAGCTTCAACTCTGTTATGAATGCACAGAACAGAAAGAAGTTTCACAGAATGCTTCTGTGTAGTTTTTATTTGAAGATATTCCTTTTTCCACTAGGCCCCTTAGCCTCTGAATGTCCACTTGCAGTTTCTACATAAAGAGTGTTTCAGAACTGCTCAATCAAAAGTAAGCTTCAACTCTGTTAGTTGAATGCACAGAACAGAAAGAAGTTTCACAGAATGCTTCTGTGTAGTTTTTATTGGAAGATATTCCTTTTTCCATAGGCCCTTAGCACAATGTCCACTTGCAGTTTTACAGAAAGAGTGTTTCAGAACTGCTCAATCAAAAGTAAGCTTCAACTCTGTTAGATGAATGCACAGAACAGAAAGAAGTTTCACAGAATGCTTCTGTGTAGTTTTTATTTAAGATATTCCTTTTTCCCTCTAGGCCCTTAGCCTCTGATGTCCACTTGCAGTTTCTACAGAAAGAGTGTTTCAGAACTGCTCAATCAAAAGTAAGCTTCAACTCTGTTAGTTGAATGCACAGAACAGAAAGAAGTTTCACAGAATGCTTCTGTGTAGTTTTTATTTGAAGAATTCCTTTTCCACTACAGGCCCTTAGCCAAACTGTCCACTTGCAGTTTCTACAGAAAGAGTGTTTCAGAACTGCTCAATCAAAAGTAAGCTTCAACTCTGTTAGTTGAATGCACAGAACAGAAAGTGTTTCACAGAATGCTTCTGTGTAGTTTTTATTTGAAGATATTCCTTTTTCCACTATAGGCCCTTAGCGCTCTGAATGTCCACTTGCAGTTTCTACAGAAAGAGTGTTTCAGAACTGCTCAATCAAAAGTAAGCTTCACTCTGTTAGTTGAATGCACAGAACAGAAAGAAGTTTCACAGAATCCTTCTGTGTTTTTTATTTGAAGATATTTTTTTCCTACAGGCCCTTAGCACGAATGTCCACTTGCAGTTTCTACAGAAAGAGTGTTTCAAACTGCTCAATCAAAAGTAAGCTTCAACTCTGTTAGTTGAATGCAAGAACAGAAAGTGTTTCACAGAATGTTTCTGTGTAGTTTTTATTTGAAGATATTCCTTTTCCACTATAGGCCCTTAGCTCTCTGAATGTCCACTTGCAGTTTCTACAGAAAGAGTGTTTCAGAACTGCTCAATCAAAAGTAACTTCAACTCTGTTAGTTGAATGCACAGAACAAAAGAAGTTTCACAGAATGCTTCTGTGTAGTTTTTATTTGAAGATATTCCTTTTTCCACTATGGACCCTTAGGGCACAAATGTCCACTTGCAGTTTCTACAGAAAGAGTGTTTCAGAACTGCTCAATCAAAAGTAAGCTTCAACTCTGTTAGTTGAATGCACAGAACAGAAAGAAGTTTCACAGAATGCTTCTGTGTAGTTTTTATTTGAAGATATTCCTTTTTCCTATAGGTCTCTTAGCGCACTGAATGTCCACTTGCAGTTTCTACAGAAAGAGTGTTTCAGAACTGCTCAATCAAAAGTAAGCTTCAACTCTGTTATTTGAATGCACAGAACAGAAAGAAGTTTCACAGAATGCTTCTGTGTAGTTTTTATTTGAAGATAATCCTTTTTCCACTATAGGCCCTTAGCGCTCTGAATGTCCACTTGCAGTTTCTACAAGAAAGAGTGTTTCAGAACTGCTCAATCAAAAGTAAGCTTCAACTCTGTTAGTTGAATGCACAGAACAGAAGAAGTTTCACAGAATGCTTCTGTGTAGTTTTTATTTGAAGATATTCCTTTTTCCACTATAGGCCCTTAGCCACAAATGTCCACTTGCAGTTTCTACAGAAGAGTGTTTCAGAACTGCTCAATCAAAAGTAAGCTTCAACTCTGTTATGAATGCACAGAACAGAGAATTTCACAGAATGCTTCTGTGTAGTTTTTTTTAAGATATTCCTTTTCCCTATAGCCCTTAGCCTCATGATGTCCACTTGCAGTTTCTACAGAAAGGGTGTTTCAGAACTGCTCAATCAAAAGTAAGCTTCAACTCTGTTAGTTGAATGCACAGAACAAAAGAAGTTTCACAGAATGCTTCTGTGTAGTTTTTATTTGAAGATATTCCTTTTTCCACTATAGGCCCTTAGCACAGAATGTCCACTTGCAGTTTCTCAGAAAGAGTGTTTCAAACTGCTCAATCAAAAGTAAGCTTCAACTCTGTTAGATGAATGCACAGAACAGAAAGAAGTTTCACAGAATGCTTCTGTGTAGTTTTTATTTGAAGATATTCCTTTTTCCTCTATAGGTCCTTAGCGCACTGAATGTCCACTTGCAGTTTCTACAGAAAGAGTGTTTCAGAACTGCTCATCAAAAGTAAGCTTCAACTCTGTTAGATGAATGCACAAACAGAAGTTTCACAGAATGCTTCTGTGTAGTTTTTATTTGAAGATTTCCTTTTTCCACTATAGGCCCTTACCGCTCTGAATGTCCACTTGCAGTTTCTACAAAAGAGTGTTTCAGAACTGCTCAATCAAAAGTAATTTCACTCTGTTTGTTGAATGCACAGAACAGAAAGAAGTTTCACAGAATGCTTCTGTGTAGTTTTATTTGAGATATTCCTTTTTCCACTATAGGCCCTTAGCGCTCTAAATTCCACTTGCAGTTTCTACAGAAAGAGTGTTTCAGAACTGCTCAATCAAAAGTAAGCTTCAACTCTGTTAGTTGAATGCACAGAACAGAAAGAAGTTTCACAGAATGCTTCTGTGTAGTTTTTATTTGAAGATATTCCTTTTTCCACTATAGGCTCTTAGCCCACTAATGTCCACTTGCAGTTTCTACAGAAAGAGTGTTTCAGAACTGCTCAATCAAAAGTAAGCTTCAACTCTGTGAATGCACAGAACAGAAAGAAGTTTCACAGAATGCTTCTGTGTAGTTTTTATTTAAGATATTCCTTTTCCCTATAGGTCCCCTTAGCCTCTGAATGTCCACTTGCAGTTTCTACAGAAAGAGTGTTTCAGAACTGCTCAATCAAAAGTAAGCTTCAACTCTGTTAGTTGAATGCACAGAACAAAAGAAGTTTCACAGAATGCTTCTGTGTAGTTTTTATTTGAAGATATTCCTTTTTCCACAGGACCCTTAGGGCACAGAATGTCCACTTGCAGTTTCTCAGAAAGAGTGTTTCAGAACTGCTCAATCAAAAGTAAGCTTCAACTCTGTTATGAATGCACAGAACAGAAAGAAGTTTCACAGAATGCTTCTGTGTAGTTTTTATTTGAAGATATTCCTTTTTCCTCTATAGGCCCTTTAGCGCACTGAATGTCCACTTGCAGTTTCTACAGAAAGAGTGTTTCAGAACTGCTCATCAAAAGTAAGCTTCAACTCTGTTAGATGAATGCACAAAACAGAAGTTTCACAGAATGCTTCTGTTAGTTTTTATTTGAAGATATACTTTTTTCCACTATAGGCCCTTACCGCTCTGAATGTCCACTTGCAGTTTCTACAAAAGAGTGTTTCAGAACTGCTCAATCAAAAGTAATTTTCAACTGTTTGTTGAATGCACAGAACAGAAAGAAGTTTCACAGAATGCTTCTGTGTAGTTTTATTTGAGATATTCCTTTTTCCACTATAGGCCCTTAGCGCTCTAAATCTCCACTTGCAGTTTCTACAGAAAGAGTGTTTCAGAACTGCTCAATCAAAAGTAAGCTTCACTCTGTTAGTTGAATGCACAGAACAGAAAGAAGTTTCACAGAATCCTTCTGTGTAGTTTTTATTTGAAGATATTCCTTTTTCCATATAGGTCTCTTAGCCCACTAAATGTCCACTTGCAGTTTCTACAGAAGAGTGTTTCAGAACTGCTCATTCAAAAGTAAGCTTCAACTCTGTTAGATGAATGCGCAGAACAGAAAGAAGTTTCACAGAATGCTTCTGTGTAGTTTTTATTTAAGATATTCCTTTTCCCTATAGTCCCCTTAGCCCTCTGATGTCCACTTGCAGTTTCTACAGAAAGAGTGTTTCAGAACTGCTCAATCAAAGTAAGTTTCAACTCTGTTAGTTGAATGCACTGAACAGAAGAGTTTCACAGAATGCTTCTGTGTATTTTATTTGAAGACATTCCTTTTTCCACTAGGACCCTTAGGCACTGAATGTCCACTTGCAGTTTCTACAGAAAGAGTGTTTCAGAACTGCTCAATCAAAAGTAAGCTTCAACTCTGTTAGATGAATGCACAGAACAGAAAGAAGTTTCACAGAATGCTTCTGTGTAGTTTTTATTTAAAGATATTCCTTTTTCCACTATAGGCCCTTTAGCGCTCTGAATGTCCACTTGCAGTTTCTACAGAAAGAGTGTTTAAGAACTGCTCAATCAAAAGAAGCTTCAATTCTTGTTTGAATCACAGAACAGAAAGAAGTTTCACAGAATGCTTCTCTGTAGTTTTATTTGAGATACTCCTTTTTCCTGTATGGCCCCTTGCGCTCCAATGTCCACTTGCAGTTTCTATAGAAAGAGTGTTTCAGAACTGCTCAATCAAAAGTAAGCTTCAACTCTGTTAGTTGAATGCACAGAACCAAAAGTAGTTTCACAGAATCCTTCTGTGTAGTTTTTATTTGAAGATATTCCTTTTTCCACTACTGGACCCTTAGGGCACAGAATGTCCACTTGCAGTTTCTACAGAAAGAGTGTTTCTAAACTGCTCAATCAAAAGTAAGCTTCAACTCTGTTAGTTGAATGCACAGAACAGAAAGAAGTTTCAGAGAATCCTTCTGTGTAGTTTTTATTTGAAGATATTCCTTTTTCCTCTATAGGTCTCTTAGCGCACTGAATGTCCACTTGCAGTTTCTACAGAAAGAGTGTTTCAGAACTGCTCATTCAAAAGTAAGCTTCAACTCTGTTAGATGAACGCACAAAACAGAAAGTAGTTTCATAGAATGTTTCTTTTAGTTTTTATTTGAAGATATCTTTTTTCCACTATATGCCCTTACCGCTCTGAATGTCCACTTGCAGTTTCAAAAAGAGTGTTTCAGAACTGCTCAATCAAAAGTAATTTTCACTCTGTTTGTTGAATGCACTGAACAGAAAGAAGTTTCACAGAATGCTTCTGTCTAGTTTTTATTTGAAGATACTCCTTTTTCCACCATAGGACCCTTAGGGCACTGATGTCCACTTGCAGTTTCTACAGAAAGAGTGTTTCAGAACTGCTATATCAAAAGTATGCTTCAACTCGTTAGATGAATGCACAGAACAAAAGAAGTTTCACAGAATGCTTCTGTGTAGTTTTTATTTGAAGATATTCCTTTTTCCACTATAGGCCCTTTGCTCTCCGTATGTCCACTTGCAGTTTCTACAGAAAGAGTGTTTCAGAACTGCTCAATCAAAAGTAAGCTTCACTCTGTTATTTGAATGCACAGAACAGAAGAAGTTTCACAGAATGCTTCTGTGTAGTTTTATTTGAGATATTCCTTTTTCCACTCTAGGCCCCTTAGCGCTCTAAATCCACTTGCAGTTTCTACAGAAAGAGTGTTTCAGAACTGCTCAATCAAAAGTAAGCTTCACTCTGTTAGTTGAATGCACAGAACAGAAAGAAGTTTCACAGAATGCTTCTGTGTAGTTTTTATTGAAGATATTCCTTTTTCCATTATAGGTCTTAGCCCACAAATGTCCACTTGCAGTTTCTACAGAAGAGTGTTTCAGAACTGCTCATTCAAAAGTAAGCTTCAACTCTGTTAGATGAATGCAGAACAGAAGATTTCACAGAATGCTTCTGTGTAGTTTTTATTTGAAGATATTCCTTTTTCCCTAGTCCCCTTAGCCCTCTGATGTCCACTTGCAGTTTCACAGAAAGAGTGTTTCAGAACTGCTCAATCAAAAGTAAGCTTCAACTCTGTTAGTTGAATGCACAGAACAGAATGAAGTTTCACAGAATGCTTCTGTGTAGTTTTTATTTGAAGATATTCCTTTTTCCACTACAGGACCCTTAGGGCACAGAATGTCCACTTGCAGTTTCTACAGAAAGAGTGTTTCAAACTGCTCAATCAAAAGTAAGCTTCAACTCTGTTAGTTGAATGCACAGAACAGAAAGAAGTTTCACAGAATGCTTCTGTGTAGTTTTTATTTGAAGATATTCCTTTTTCCTCTATAGGCCCTCTTAGGCACTGATGTCCACTTGCAGTTTCTACAGAAAGAGTGTTTCAGAACTGCTCATCAAAAGTAAGCTTCAACTCTGTTAGATGAATGCACAAACAGAAAGTAGTTTCACAGAATGCTTCTGTTAGTTTTTATTTGAAGATATACTTTTTTCCACTAGGCCCTTACCGCTCTGAATGTCCACTTGCAGTTTCTACAGAAAGAGTGTTTCAGAACTGCTCAATCAAAAGTAAGCTTCACTCTGTTAGTTGAATGCACGAACAGAAAGAAGTTTCACAGAATGCTTCTGTGTAGTTTTTATTTGAAGATATTCCTTTTTCCACTATAGGCCCTTAGGCACTGAATGTCCACTTGCAGTTTCTACAGAAAGAGTGTTTCAGAACTGCTCAATCAAAAGTAAGCTTCAACTCTGTTAGATGAATGCACAGAACAAAAAGAAGTTTCACAGAATGCTTCTGTGTAGTTTTTATTTGAAGATATTCCTTTTTCCACTATAGGCCCTTCTCTGAATGTCCACTTGCAGTTTCTACAGAAAGAGTGTTTCAGAACTGCTCAATCAAAAGTAAGCTTCACTCTGTTATTGAATGCACAGAACAGAAAGAAGTTTCACAGAATGCTTCTGTGTAGTTTTATTTTGAAGATATTCCTTTTTCCACTATAGGCCCTTAGCTCTAATGTCCACTTGCAGTTTCTACAGAAAGAGTGTTTCAGAACTGCTCAATCAAAAGTAAGCTTCAACTCTGTTAGTTGAATGCACAGAACAGAAAGAAGTTTCACAGAATGCTTCTGTGTAGTTTTTATTTGAAGATATTCCTTTTTCCATATAGGTCCTTAGCCACAAATGTCCACTTGCAGTTTCTACAGAAGAGTGTTTCAGAACTGCTCATCAAAAGTAAGCTTCAACTCTGTTAGATGAATGCAGAACAGAAGATTTCACAGAATGCTTCTGTGTAGTTTTATTTAAGATATTCCTTTTTCCCTCTAGTCCCCTTAGCCTCTGATGTCCACTTGCAGTTTCTACAGAAAGAGTGTTTCAGAACTGCTCAATCAAAAGTAAGCTTCAACTCTGTTAGTTGAATGCACAGAACAGAAGAAGTTTCACAGAATGCTTCTGTGTAGTTTTTATTTGAAGATATTCCTTTTTCCACTACAGGACCCTTAGCACAATGTCCACTTGCAGTTTCTACAGAAAGAGTGTTTCAGAACTGCTCAATCAAAAGTAAGCTTCAACTCTGTTAGATGAATGCACAGAAAGAAAGTGTTTCACAGAATGCTTCTGTGTAGTTTTTATTTGAAGATATTCCTTTTTCCACTATAGGCCCTTTAGCGCTCTGAATGTCCACTTGCAGTTTCTACAGAAAGAGTGTTTCAGAACTGCTCAATCAAAAGTAAGCTTCAACTCTGTTAGTTGAATGCACAGAACAGAAAGAAGTTTCACAGAATGCTTCTTGGTTTTTATTTGAAGATATTTTTTTACTATAGGCCCTTAGGCACTGAATGTCCACTTGCAGTTTCTACAAAAGAGTGTTTCAAACTGCTCAATCAAAAGTAAGCTTCAACTCTGTTAGTTGAATGCAAGAACAGAAAGTTTCACAGAATGCTTCTGTGTAGTTTTTATTTGAAGATATTCCTTTTCCACTATAGGCCCTTAGCCTCTGAATGTCCACTTGCAGTTTCTACAGAAAGAGTGTTTCAGAACTGCTCAATCAAAAGTAAGCTTCAACTCTGTTAGTTGAATGCACAGAACAAAAGAAGTTTCACAGAATGCTTCTGTGTAGTTTTTATTTGAAGATATTCCTTTTTCCACTATACCCTTAGGGCACAATGTCCACTTGCAGTTTCTACAGAAAGAGTGTTTCAGAACTGCTCAATCAAAAGTAAGCTTCAACTCTGTTAGTTGAATGCACAGAACAGAAAGAAGTTTCACAGAATGCTTCTGTGTAGTTTTTATTTGAAGATATTCCTTTTTCCCTATAGGCCCTTAGCCACTGAATGTCCACTTGCAGTTTCTACAGAAAGAGTGTTTCAGAACTGCTCATTCAAAAGTAAGCTTCAACTCTGTTAGATGAATGCACAGAACAGAAAGTAGTTTCACAGAATGCTTCTGTGTAGTTTTTATTTGAAGATATCCTTTTTCCACTATAGGCCCTTAGCGCTCTGAATGTCCACTTGCAGTTTCTACAGAAAGAGTGTTTCAGAACTGCTCAATCAAAAGTAAGCTTCACTCTGTTAGTTGAATGCACAGAACAGAAAGAAGTTTCACAGAATGCTTCTGTGTAGTTTTTATTTGAAGATATTCCTTTTTCCACTATAGGTCCTTAGCCACAATGTCCACTTGCAGTTTCTACGAAAGAGTGTTTCAGAACTGCTCAATCAAAAGTAAGCTTCAACTCTGTTATGAATGCGCAGAACAGAAAGAAGTTTCACAGAATGCTTCTGTGTAGTTTTTATTTAAGATATTCCTTTTTCCCTATATCCCTTAGCCCTCTGATGTCCACTTGCAGTTTCTACAGAAAGGTGTTTCAGAACTGCTCAATCAAAAGTAAGCTTCAACTCTGTTAGTTGAATGCACAGAACAAAAGAAGTTTCACAGAATGCTTCTGTGTAGTTTTATTTGAAGATATTCCTTTTTCCACAGGACCCTTAGGCACAGATGTCCACTTGCAGTTTCTACAGAAAGAGTGTTTCAGAACTGCTCAATCAAAAGTAAGCTTCAACTCTGTTAGATGAATGCACAGAACAGAAAGAAGTTTCACAGAATCCTTCTGTGTAGTTTTTATTTGAAGATATTCCTTTTTCCTCTATAGGTCCTTAGCGCACTGAATGTCCACTTGCAGTTTCTACAGAAAGAGTGTTTCAGAACTGCTCAATTCAAAAGTAAGCTTCAACTCTGTTAGATGAATGCACAAAAAGAAGTTTCACAGAATGTTTCTGTTAGTTTTTATTTGAAGATATTTTTTTCCACTATATGCCCTTACGCTCTGAATGTCCACTTGCAGTTTCTACAAAAGAGTGTTTCAGAACTGCTCAATCAAAAGTAAGCTTCACCACTGTTGTTGAATGCACAGAACAGAAAGAAGTTTCACAGAATGCTTCTGTGTAGTTTTTTTTTGAAGATATTCCTTTTTCCACTATAGGCCCCTTAGCGCTCTAAATGTCCACTTGCAGTTTCTACAGAAAGAGTGTTTCAGAACTGCTCAATCAAAAGTAAGCTTCACTCTGTTAGTTGAATGCACAGAACAGAAAGAAGTTTCACAGAATGCTTCTGTGTAGTTTTTATTGAAGATATTCCTTTTTCCATTATAGGCCCTTAGCCCACTAAATGTCCACTTGCAGTTTCTACAGAAAGAGTGTTTCAGAACTGCTCAATCAAAAGTAAGCTTCAACTCTGTTATGAATGCACAGAACAGAAAGAAGTTTCACAGAATGCTTCTGTGTAGTTTTTTTAAGATATTCCTTTTCCCTATAGTCCCCTTAGCCTCTAATGTCCACTTGCAGTTTCACAGAAAGGTGTTTCAGAACTGCTCAATCAAAAGTAAGCTTCAACTCTGTTAGTTGAATGCACAGAACAAAGAAGTTTCACAGAATGCTTCTGTGTAGTTTTTATTTGAAGATATTCCTTTTTCCACAGGACCCTTAGGCACAGATGTCCACTTGCAGTTTCTCAAAAGAGTGTTTCAGAACTGCTCAATCAAAAGTAAGCTTCAACTCTGTTAGATGAATGCACAGAACAGAAAGAAGTTTCACAGAATCCTTCTGTGTAGTTTTTATTTGAAGATATTCCTTTTTCCTCTATAGGTCTCTTAGCGCACTGAATGTCCACTTGCAGTTTCTACAGAAAGAGTGTTTCAGAACTGCTCATTCAAAAGTAAGCTTCAACTCTGTTAGATGAACGCACAAAAAAAGTAGTTTCACAGAATGTTTCTGTTAGTTTTTATTTGAAGATATCCTTTTTCCACTATAGGCCCTTACCGCTCTGAATGTCCACTTGCAGTTTCTACAAAAGAGTGTTTCAGAACTGCTCAATCAAAAGTAATTTCACACTGTTTGTTGAATGCACAGAACAGAAAGAAGTTTCACAGAATGCTTCTGTGTAGTTTTAATTTGAGATATTCCTTTTTCCACTATAGGCCCCTTAGCGCTCTAAATCCACTTGCAGTTTCTACAGAAAGAGTGTTTCAGAACTGCTCAATCAAAAGTAAGCTTCAACTCTGTTAGTTGAATGCACAGAACAGAAAGAAGTTTCACAGAATCCTTCTGTGTAGTTTTTATTTGAAGATATTCCTTTTTCCATTATAGGTCTCTTAGCCCACTAAATGTCCACTTGCAGTTTCTACAGAATGAGTGTTTCAGAACTGCTCATTCAAAAGTAAGCTTCAACTCTGTTAGATGAATGCACAGAACAGAAAGAAGTTTCACAGAATGCTTCTGTGTAGTTTTTTTTAAGATATTCCTTTTCCCCTATAGTCCCTTAGCCCTCTGATGTCCACTTGCAGTTTCCACAGAAAGAGTGTTTCAGAACTGCTCAATCAAAGTAAGTTTCAACTCTGTTAGTTGAATCCACTGAACAGAAGAGGTTTCACAGAATGCTTCTGTGTAGTTTTTATTTGAAGATATTCCTTTTTCCACTATAGGACCCTTAGCGCACTGAATGTCCACTTGCAGTTTCTACAGAAAGAGTGTTTCAGAACTGCTCAATCAAAAGTAAGCTTCAACTCTGTTAGATGAATGCACAGAACAGAAAGAAGTTTCACAGAATGCTTCTGTGTAGTTTTTATTTAAAGATATTCCTTTTTCCACTATAGGCCCTTTAGCGCTCTGAATGTCCAACGTTTCTACGGAAAGAGTGTTTAAGAACTCAATCAAAAGGAAGCTTCAATTCTGTTTGTTGAATTCATAGAACAGAAAGAAGTTTCACAGAATGCTTCTCTGTAGTTTTATTTGAGGATACTCCATTTTCCTGTATTGGCCCCTTGCGCTCCAATTGTCCACTAGCAGTTTCTATAGAAAGAGGGTTTCAGAACTGCTCAATCAAAAGTAAGCTTCAACTCTGTTAGTTGAATGCACAGAACCAAAAGTAGTTTCACAGAATCCTTCTGTGTAGTTTTTATTTGAAGATATTCCTTTTTCCACTACTGGACCCTTAGGGCACAGAATGTCCACTTGCAGTTTCTACAGAAAGAGTGTTTCTAAACTGCTCAATCAAAAGTAAGCTTCAACTCTGTTAGTTGAATGCACAGAACAGAAAGAAGTTTCAGAGAATCCTTCTGTGTAGTTTTTATTTGAAGATATTCCTTTTTCCTCTATAGGTCTCTTAGCGCACTGAATGTCCACTTGCAGTTTCTACAGAAAGAGTGTTTCAGAACTGCTCATTGAAAAGTAAGCTTCAACTCTGTTAGATGAACGCACAAAACAGAAAGTAGTTTCATAGAATGTTTCTGTTTAGTTTTTATTTGAAGATATACTTTTTTCCACTATATGCCCTTACCGCTCTGAATGTCCACTTGCAGTTTCTACAAAAAAGAGTGTTTCAGAACTGCTCAATCAAAAGTAATTTTCACCTCTGTTTGTTGAATGCACTGAACAGAGAGAAGTTTCACAGAATGCTTCTGTCTAGTTTTTATTTGAAGATACTCCTTTTTCCACCACAGGACCCTTAGGGCACTGATTGTCCACTTGCAGTTTCTACGAAAAGAGTGTTTCAGAACTGCTATATCAAAAGTATGCTTCAACTCCGTTAGATGAATGCACAGAACCAAAAGAAGTTTCACAGAATGCTTCTGTGTAGTTTTTATTTGAAGATATTCCTTTTTCCACTATAGGCCCCTTTGCTCTCCGTATGTCCACTAGCAGTTTCTACAGAAAGAGTGTTTCAGAACTGCTCAATCAAAAGTAAGCTTCATCTCTGTTATTTGAATGCAAGAACAGAATGAAGTTTCACAGAATGCTTCTGTGTAGTTTTACTTTGAGGATATTCCTTTTTCCACTCTAGGCCCCTTAGCGCTCTAAATCTCCACTTGCAGTTTCTACAGAAAGAGTTTTCAGAACTGCTCAATCAAAAGTAAGCTTCAACTCTGTTAGTTGAATGCACAGAACAGAAAGAAGTTTCACAGAATCCTTCTGTGTAGTTTTTATTGGAAGATATTCCTTTTTCCATTATAGGTCTCTTAGCCCACAAAATGTCCACTTGCAGTTTCTACAGAATGAGTGTTTCAGAATGCTCATTCAAAAGTAAGCTTCAACTCTGTTAGATGAATGCGCAGAAAGAAGATCTTTCACAGAATGCTTCTGTGTAGTTTTTATTTAGATATTCCTTTTTCCCCTCTAGTCCCCTTAGCCCTCTGGATGTCCACTTGCAGTTTCCACAGAAAGAGTGTTTTCAGAACTGCTCAATCAGAAGTAAGGTTTCAACTCTGTTAGTTGAATCCACTGAACAGAAGGACGTTTCACAGAATGCTTCTGTGTAGTTTTTATTTGAAGACATTCCTTTCTCCACTACAGGACCCTTAGGGCACAGAACGTCCACTTGCAGTTTCTACAGAAAGAGTGTTTCAGAACTGCTCAATCAAAAGTGAGCTTCAACTCTGTTAGAATGAATGCACAGAACAGAAAGTTGTTGCACAGAATGCTTTCTGTGTAGTTTTTATTTAAAGATATTTCTTTTTCCACTATAGGCCCTTTAGCGCTCTGAATGTCCACTTGAAGTTTCTACGGAAAGAGTGTTTAAGAACTGCCTCAATCAAAAGTAAGCTTCCACTCTGTTAGTTGAATGCACAGAACAGAAAGAAGTTTCACAGATGCTTCTGTTTGGTTTTTTATTTGAAGATATTTATTTTTTACACTACAGGACCCTTAGGGCAGAAGTGTCCACTTGCAGTTTCCTACAGAAAGAGTGTTTCCTAAACTGCTCAATCAAATGTAAGATTCAACTCTGGTTAGTTGAATGCACAGAACAGAAAGGTGTTTCACAGAATGCTTCTGTGTAGTTTTTATTCAAAGATATTCCCTTTTCCTCTATAGGTGCCCCTAGCCTCTGAATATCCACTTGCCAGTTTCTACAGAAAGAGGGTTTCAGAACTGCTCACATCAAAAGTAACTTCAACTCTGTTAGTTGAATGCACAGAACCAAAAGTAGTTTCACAGAATCCTTCTGTGGTAGTTTTTATTTGAAGATATTCTTTTTCCAACTACTGGAACCCTTAGGGCACAGAATGTCCACTTGCAGTTTCTACCAGAAAGAGTGTTTCTAAACTGCTCAATCAAAAGTAAGCTTCAACTCTGTTAGTTGAATGCACAGAACAGAAAGAAGTTTCAGGAGAATCCTTCTGTGTAGTTTTTATTTGAAGATATCCTTTTTCCTCTATAGGTCTCTAGCGCACTGAATGTCCACTTGCGTTTATACAGAAGAGTGTTTCAGAACTGCTCATGCAAAGTAAGCTTCAACTCTGTTAGATGAACGCCAAACAGAAGTAAGTTCATAGGAATGTTTCGTTGTAAGTTTTTATTTGAAGATATAACTTTTTTCCACATATGCCCATTACCGCTCTGAATGTATTCCCTTGCAGTTTCTGACAAAAAGATGGTTTCAGAACGGCCTCAATCAAAAGTAATTTTCACCACTGTTTGTTGAATGCACAGAACAGAAAGAAGTTTCACAGAATGCTTCTGTGTAGTTTTAATTTGAGGATATTCCTTTTTCCACTATAGGCCCCTTAGCGCTCTAAATGTCCACTTGCAGTTTCTACAGAAAGAGTGTTTCAGCTGCTCAATCAAAAGTAAGCTTCCACTCTGTTAGTTGAATGCACAGAACAGAAAGAAGTTTCACAGAATCCTTCTGTGTAGTTTTTATTTGAAGATATTCCTTTTTCCATTATAGGTCTCTTAGCCCACTAAATGTCCACTTGCAGTTTCTACAGAAGAGTGTTTCAGAACTGCTCATCAAAAGTAAGCTTCAACTCTGTTAGATGAATGCGCAGAACAGAAAGAACTTTCACAGAATGCTTCTGTGTAGTTTTTATTTTAAGATATTCCTTTTCCCTATGTCCCTTAGCCCTCTTGAATGTCCACTTGCAGTTTCACAGAAAGAGTGTTTCAGAACTGCTCAATCAAAAGTAATTTTCAACTCTGTTTGTTGAATGCACAGAACAGAAAGAAGTTTCACAGAATGCTTCTGTGTAGTTTTTATTTGAAGACATTCCTTTTTCCACTAGAGGACCCTTAGGGCACTGAATGTCCACTTGCAGTTTCTACAGAAAGAGTGTTTCAGAACTGCTCAATCAAAAGTAAGCTTCAACTCTGTTAGATGAATGCACAGAACAGAAAGAAGTTTCACAGAATGCTTCTGTGTAGTTTTTATTTGAAGATATTCCTTTTTCCACTATAGGCCCTTTAGCGCTCTGAATGTCCACTTGCAGTTTCTACGAAAGAGTGTTTCAGAACTGCTCAATCAAAAGAAGCTTCAACTCTGTTAGTTGAATCAAGAACAGAAAGAAGTTTCACAGAATGCTTTCTGTTAGTTTTTATTTGAAGATATTCCATTTTCCCTATTGGCCCCTTTGCGCTCAATGTCCACTGCAGTTTCTATAAAAGAGGTTTCAGAACTGCTCAATCAAAAGTAAGCTTCAACTCTGTTAGTTGAATGCACAGAACAAAAGAAGTTTCACAGAATCCTTCTGTGTAGTTTTATTTGAAGATATTCCTTTTTCCACTACTACCCTTAGGCACAAATGTCCACTTGCAGTTTCTACAGAAAGAGTGTTTCAGAACTGCTCAATCAAAAGTAAGCTTCAACTCTGTTAGTTGAATGCACAGAACAGAAAGAAGTTTCACAGAATCCTTCTGTGTAGTTTTTATTTGAAGATATTCCTTTTTCCACTATAGGTCTCTTAGCGCACTGAATGTCCACTTGCAGTTTCTACAGAAAGAGTGTTTCAGAACTGCTCAATTCAAAAGTAAGCTTCAACTCTGTTGATGAATGCACGAACAGAAGAAAGTTTCACAGAATGCTTCTGTTAGTTTTTATTTGAAGATATTCCTTTTCCACCATAGGCCCTTAGGCTCTGATGTCCACTTGCAGTTTCTACAGAAAGAGTGTTTCAGAACTGCTAATCAAAAGTAAGCTTCAACTCTGTTAGTTGAATGCACAGAACAAGAGAAGTTTCACAGAATGCTTCTGTGTAGTTTTTATTTGAAGATATTCCTTTTTCCACTATAGGCCCTTGCTCTGAATGTCCACTTGCAGTTTCTACAGAAAGAGTGTTTCAGAACTGCTCAATCAAAAGTAAGATTCAACTCTGTTATTTGAATGCACAGAACAGAATGAAGTTTCACAGAATGCTTCTGTGTAGTTTTTATTTGAAGATATTCCTTTTTCCACTATAGGCCCCTTAGCGCTCTAAATCCACTTGCAGTTTCTACAGAAAGAGTGTTTCAGAACTGCTCAATCAAAAGTAAGCTTCACTCTGTTAGTTGAATGCACAGAACAGAAAGAAGTTTCACAGAATGCTTCTGTGTAGTTTTTATTTGGAAGATATTCCTTTTTCCATTATAGGTCTCTTAGCCCACAAAATGTCCACTTGCAGTTTCTACAGAAGAGTGTTTCAGAACTGCTCATCAAAAGTAAGCTTCAACTCTGTTAGAATGAATGCGGAGAAGCAGGAAAGATCTTTCACAGAATGCCTTCTGTGTAGTTTTTATTTTAAGATATTCCTTTTTCCCCTCTAGTCCCCTTAGCCCTCTGGATGTCCACTTGCAGTTTCCACAGAAAGAGTGTTTCAGAACTGCTCAATCAGAAGTAAGTTTCAACTCTGTTAGTTGAATCCACTGAACAGAAGGACGTTTCACAGAATGCTTCTGTGTAGTTTTTATTTGAAGACATTCCTTTCTCCACTACAGGACCCTTAGGGCACAGAACGTCCACTTGCAGTTTCTACAGAAAGAGTGTTTCAGAACTGCTCAATCAAAAGTGAGCTTCAACTCTGTTAGATGAATGCACAGAACAGAAAGTTGTTTCACAGAATGCTTCTGTGTAGTTTTTATTTAAAGATATTTCTTTTTCCACTATAGGCCCTTTAGCGCTCTGAATGTCCACTTGAAGTTTCTACGGAAAGAGTGTTTAAGAACTGCTCAATCAAAAGTAAGCTTCCACTCTGTTAGTTGAATGCACAGAACAGAAAGAAGTTTCACAGAATGCTTCTGTTTGGTTTTTATTTGAAGATTTTTTTTTACACTACAGGACCCTTAGGGCACAGAATGTCCACTTGCAGTTTCTACAGAAAGAGTGTTTCTAAACTGCTCAATCAAATGTAAGATTCAACTCTGTTAGTTGAATGCACAGAACAGAAAGGTGTTTCACAGAATGCTTCTGTGTAGTTTTTATTCAAAGATATTCCCTTTTCCTCTATAGGCCCCATAGCGCTCTGAATATCCACTTGCAGTTTCTACAGAAAGAGGGTTTCAGAACTGCTCAATCAAAAGTAAGCTTCAACTCTGTTAGTTGAATGCACAGAACCAAAAGTAGTTTCACAGAATCCTTCTGTGTAGTTTTTATTTGAAGATATTCCTTTTTCCACTACTGGACCCTTAGGGCACAGAATGTCCACTTGCAGTTTCTACAGAAAGAGTGTTTCTAAACTGCTCAATCAAAAGTAAGCTTCAACTCTGTTAGATGAATGCACAGAACAGAAAGAAGTTTCAGAGAATCCTTCTGTGTAGTTTTTATTTGAAGATATTCCTTTTTCCTCTATAGGTCTCTTAGCGCACTGAATGTCCACTTGCAGTTTCTACAGAAAGAGTGTTTCAGAACTGCTCATTCAAAAGTAAGCTTCAACTCTGTTAGATGAACGCACAAAACAGAAAGTAGTTTCATAGAATGTTTCTGTTAAGTTTTTATTTGAAGATATACTTTTTTCCACTATATGCCCATTACCGCTCTGAATGTCCACTTGCAGTTTCTACAAAAAGAGTGTTTCAGAACTGCTCAATCAAAAGTAATTTTCACCACTGTTTGTTGAATGCACAGAACAGAAAGAAGTTTCACAGAATGCTTCTGTGTAGTTTTAATTTGAGGATATTCCTTTTTCCACTATAGGCCCCTTAGCGCTCTAAATCTCCACTTGCAGTTTCTACAGAAAGAGTGTTTCAGAGCTGCTCAATCAAAAGTAAGCTTCCACTCTGTTAGTTGAATGCACAGAACAGAAAGAAGTTTCACAGAATCCTTCTGTGTAGTTTTTATTGGAAGATATTCCTTTTTCCATTATAGGTCTCTTAGCCCACTAAATGTCCACTTGCAGTTTCTACAGAATGAGTGTTTCAGAACTGCTCATTCAAAAGTAAGCTTCAACTCTGTTAGATGAATGCGCAGAACAGAAAGAACTTTCACAGAATGCTTCTGTGTAGTTTTTATTTTAAGATATTCCTTTTCCCCCTATAGTCCCCTTAGCCCTCTTGATGTCCACTTGCAGTTTCCACAGAAAGAGTGTTTCAGAACTGCTCAATCAGAAGTAAGTTTCAACTCTGTTAGTTGAATCCACTGAACAGAAGGAGGTTTCACAGAATGCTTCTGTGTAGTTTTTATTTGAAGACATTCCTTTTTCCACTAGAGGACCCTTAGGGCACTGAATGTCCACTTGCAGTTTCTACAGAAAGAGTGTTTCAGAACTGCTCAATCAAAAGTGAGCTTCAACTCTGTTAGATGAATGCACAGAACAGAAAGAAGTTTCACAGAATGCTTCTGTGTAGTTTTTATTTAAAGATATTCCTTTTTCCACTATAGGCCCTTTAGCGCTCTGAATGTCCACTTGACGTTTCTACGGAAAGAGTGTTTAAGAAGTGCTCAATCAAAAGGAAGCTTCAATTCTGTTTGTTGAATTCATAGAACAGAAAGAAGTTTCACAGAATGCTTCTCTGTAGTTTTAATTTGAGGATACTCCATTTTCCTGTATTGGCCCCTTTGCGCTCCAATTGTCCACTAGCAGTTTCTATAGAAAGAGGGTTTCAGAACTGCTCAATCAAAAGTAAGCTTCAACTCTGTTAGTTGAATGCACAGAACCAAAAGTAGTTTCACAGAATCCTTCTGTGTAGTTTTTATTTGAAGATATTCCTTTTTCCATTATAGGTCTCTTAGCCCACTAAATGTCCACTTGCAGTTTCTACAGAATGAGTGTTTCAGAACTGCTCATTCAAAAGTAAGCTTCAACTCTGTTAGATGAATGCGCAGAACAGAAAGAACTTTCACAGAATGCTTCTGTGTAGTTTTTATTTTAAGATATTCCTTTTTCCCCTCTAGTCCCCTTAGCCCTCTGGATGTCCACTTGCAGTTTCCACAGAAAGAGTGTTTCAGAACTGCTCAATCAGAAGTAAGTTTCAACTCTGTTAGTTGAATCCACTGAACAGAAGGACGTTTCACAGAATGCTTCTGTGTAGTTTTTATTTGAAGACATTCCTTTTTCCACTAGAGGACCCTTAGGGCACTGAATGTCCACTTGCAGTTTCTACAGAAAGAGTGTTTCAGAACTGCTCAATCAAAAGTAAGCTTCATCTCTGTTATTTGAATGCACAGAACAGAATGAAGTTTCACAGAATGCTTCTGTGTAGTTTTACTTTGAGGATATTCCTTTTTCCACTCTAGGCCCCTTAGCGCTCTAAATCTCCACTTGCAGTTTCTACAGAAAGAGTTTTTCAGAACTGCTCAATCAAAAGTAAGCTTCCACTCTGTTAGTTGAATGCACAGAACAGAAAGAAGTTTCACAGAATCCTTCTGTGTAGTTTTTATTGGAAGATATTCCTTTTTCCATTATAGGTCTCTTAGCCCACAAAATGTCCACTTGCAGTTTCTACAGAATGAGTGTTTCAGAACTGCTCATTCAAAAGTAAGCTTCAACTCTGTTAGATGAATGCGCAGAACAGAAAGATCTTTCACAGAATGCTTCTGTGTAGTTTTTATTTTAAGATATTCCTTTTTCCCCTCTAGTCCCCTTAGCCCTCTGGATGTCCACTTGCAGTTTCCACAGAAAGAGTGTTTCAGAACTGCTCAATCAGAAGTAAGTTTCAACTCTGTTAGTTGAATCCACTGAACAGAAGGACGTTTCACAGAATGCTTCTGTGTAGTTTTTATTTGAAGACATTCCTTTCTCCACTACAGGACCCTTAGGGCACAGAACGTCCACTTGCAGTTTCTACAGAAAGAGTGTTTCAGAACTGCTCAATCAAAAGTGAGCTTCAACTCTGTTAGATGAATGCACAGAACAGAAAGTTGTTTCACAGAATGCTTCTGTGTAGTTTTTATTTAAAGATATTTCTTTTTCCACTATAGGCCCTTTAGCGCTCTGAATGTCCACTTGAAGTTTCTACGGAAAGAGTGTTTAAGAACTGCTCAATCAAAAGTAAGCTTCCACTCTGTTAGTTGAATGCACAGAACAGAAAGAAGTTTCACAGAATGCTTCTGTTTGGTTTTTATTTGAAGATATTTTTTTACACTACAGGACCCTTAGGGCACAGAATGTCCACTTGCAGTTTCTACAGAAAGAGTGTTTCTAAACTGCTCAATCAAATGTAAGATTCAACTCTGTTAGTTGAATGCACAGAACAGAAAGGTGTTTCACAGAATGCTTCTGTGTAGTTTTTATTCAAAGATATTCCCTTTTCCTCTATAGGCCCCATAGCCTCTGAATATCCACTTGCAGTTTCTACAGAAAGAGGGTTTCAGAACTGCTCAATCAAAAGTAACTTCAACTCTGTTAGTTGAATGCACAGAACCAAAAGTAGTTTCACAGAATCCTTCTGTGTAGTTTTTATTTGAAGATATTCCTTTTTCCACTACTGGACCCTTAGGGCACAGAATGTCCACTTGCAGTTTCTACAGAAAGAGTGTTTCTAAACTGCTCAATCAAAAGTAAGCTTCAACTCTGTTAGTTGAATGCACAGAACAGAAAGAAGTTTCAGAGAATCCTTCTGTGTAGTTTTTATTTGAAGATATCCTTTTTCCTCTATAGGTCTCTTAGCGCACTGAATGTCCACTTGCAGTTTCTACAGAAAGAGTGTTTCAGAACTGCTCATTCAAAAGTAAGCTTCAACTCTGTTAGATGAACGCACAAAACAGAAAGTAGTTTCATAGAATGTTTCTGTTAAGTTTTTATTTGAAGATATACTTTTTTCCACTATATGCCCATTACCGCTCTGAATGTCCACTTGCAGTTTCTACAAAAAGAGTGTTTCAGAACTGCTCAATCAAAAGTAATTTTCACCACTGTTTGTTGAATGCACAGAACAGAAAGAAGTTTCACAGAATGCTTCTGTGTAGTTTTAATTTGAGGATATTCCTTTTTCCACTATAGGCCCCTTAGCGCTCTAAATCTCCACTTGCAGTTTCTACAGAAAGAGTGTTTCAGAGCTGCTCAATCAAAAGTAAGCTTCCACTCTGTTAGTTGAATGCACAGAACAGAAAGAAGTTTCACAGAATCCTTCTGTGTAGTTTTTATTGGAAGATATTCCTTTTTCCATTATAGGTCTCTTAGCCCACTAAATGTCCACTTGCAGTTTCTACAGAATGAGTGTTTCAGAACTGCTCATTCAAAAGTAAGCTTCAACTCTGTTAGATGAATGCGCAGAACAGAAAGAACTTTCACAGAATGCTTCTGTGTAGTTTTTATTTTAAGATATTCCTTTTCCCCCTATAGTCCCCTTAGCCCTCTTGATGTCCACTTGCAGTTTCCACAGAAAGAGTGTTTCAGAACTGCTCAATCAGAAGTAAGTTTCAACTCTGTTAGTTGAATCCACTGAACAGAAGGAGGTTTCACAGAATGCTTCTGTGTAGTTTTTATTTGAAGACATTCCTTTTTCCACTAGAGGACCCTTAGGGCACTGAATGTCCACTTGCAGTTTCTACAGAAAGAGTGTTTCAGAACTGCTCAATCAAAAGTGA
Source organism: Nomascus leucogenys (assembly GCF_006542625.1). NCBI lineage: Eukaryota > Metazoa > Chordata > Mammalia > Primates > Hylobatidae > Nomascus > Nomascus leucogenys. The sequence continues at coordinate 23,875 of NW_022097584.1, forward strand.
GCTTCAACTCTGTTAGATGAATGCACAGAACAGAAAGAAGTTTCACAGAATGCTTCTGTGTAGTTTTTATTTAAAGATATTCCTTTTTCCACTATAGGCCCTTTAGCGCTCTGAATGTCCACTTGACGTTTCTACGGAAAGAGTGTTTAAGAAGTGCTCAATCAAAAGGAAGCTTCAATTCTGTTTGTTGAATTCATAGAACAGAAAGAAGTTTCACAGAATGCTTCTCTGTAGTTTTAATTTGAGGATACTCCATTTTCCTGTATTGGCCCCTTTGCGCTCCAATTGTCCACTAGCAGTTTCTATAGAAAGAGGGTTTCAGAACTGCTCAATCAAAAGTAAGCTTCAACTCTGTTAGTTGAATGCACAGAACCAAAAGTAGTTTCACAGAATCCTTCTGTGTAGTTTTTATTTGAAGATATTCCTTTTTCCACTACTGGACCCTTAGGGCACAGAATGTCCACTTGCAGTTTCTACAGAAAGAGTGTTTCTAAACTGCTCAATCAAAAGTAAGTTTCAACTCTGTTAGTTGAATGCACAGAACAGAAAGAAGTTTCAGAGAATCCTTCTGTGTAGTTTTTATTTGAAGATATTCCTTTTTCCTCTATAGGTCTCTTAGCGCACTGAATGTCCACTTGCAGTTTCTACAGAAAGAGTGTTTCAGAACTGCTCATTGAAAAGTAAGCTTCAACTCTGTTAGATGAACGCACAAAACAGAAAGTAGTTTCATAGAATGTTTCTGTTTAGTTTTTATTTGAAGATATACTTTTTTCCACTATATGCCCCTTACCGCTCTGAATGTCCACTTGCAGTTTCTACAAAAAGAGTGTTTCAGAACTGCTCAATCAAAAGTAATTTTCACCTCTGTTTGTTGAATGCACTGAACAGAGAGAAGTTTCACAGAATGCTTCTGTCTAGTTTTTATTTGAAGATACTCCTTTTTCCACCACAGGACCCTTAGGGCACTGATTGTCCACTTGCAGTTTCTACAGAAAGAGTGTTTCAGAACTGCTATATCAAAAGTATGCTTCAACTCCGTTAGATGAATGCACAGAACCAAAAGAAGTTTCACAGAATGCTTCTGTGTAGTTTTTATTTGAAGATATTCCTTTTTCCACTATAGGCCCCTTTGCTCTCCGTATGTCCACTAGCAGTTTCTACAGAAAGAGTGTTTCAGAACTGCTCAATCAAAAGTAAGCTTCATCTCTGTTATTTGAATGCACAGAACAGAATGAAGTTTCACAGAATGCTTCTGTGTAGTTTTACTTTGAGGATATTCCTTTTTCCACTTAGGCCCCTTAGCGCTCTAAATCTCCACTTGCAGTTTCTACAGAAAGAGTTTTCAGAACTGCTCAATCAAAAGTAAGCTTCCACTCTGTTAGTTGAATGCACAGAACAGAAAGAAGTTTCACAGAATCCTTCTGTGTAGTTTTTATTGGAAGATATTCCTTTTTCCATTTGTCTCTTAGCCCACAAAATGTCCACTTGCAGTTTCTACAGAATGAGTGTTTCAGAACTGCTCATTCAAAAGTAAGCTTCAACTCTGTTAGATGAATGCGCAGAACAGAAAGATCTTTCACAGAATGCTTCTGTGTAGTTTTTATTTTAAGATATTCCTTTTTCCCCTCTAGTCCCCTTAGCCCTCTGGATGTCCACTTGCAGTTTCCACAGAAAGAGTGTTTCAGAACTGCTCAATCAGAAGTAAGTTTCAACTCTGTTAGTTGAATCCACTGAACAGAAGGACGTTTCACAGAATGCTTCTGTGTAGTTTTTATTTGAAGACATTCCTTTCTCCACTACAGGACCCTTAGGGCACAGAACGTCCACTTGCAGTTTCTACAGAAAGAGTGTTTCAGAACTGCTCAATCAAAAGTGAGCTTCAACTCTGTTAGATGAATGCACAGAACAGAAAGTTGTTTCACAGAATGCTTCTGTGTAGTTTTTATTTAAAGATATTTCTTTTTCCACTATAGGCCCTTTAGCGCTCTGAATGTCCACTTGAAGTTTCTACGGAAAGAGTGTTTAAGAACTGCTCAATCAAAAGTAAGCTTCCACTCTGTTAGTTGAATGCACAGAACAGAAAGAAGTTTCACAGAATGCTTCTGTTTGGTTTTTATTTGAAGATATTTTTTTTACACTACAGGACCCTTAGGGCACAGAATGTCCACTTGCAGTTTCTACAGAAAGAGTGTTTCTAAACTGCTCAATCAAATGTAAGATTCAACTCTGTTAGTTGAATGCACAGAACAGAAAGGTGTTTCACAGAATGCTTCTGTGTAGTTTTTATTCAAAGATATTCCCTTTTCCTCTATAGGCCCCATAGCTCTCTGAATATCCACTTGCAGTTTCTACAGAAAGAGGGTTTCAGAACTGCTCAATCAAAAGTAAGCTTCAACTCTGTTAGTTGAATGCACAGAACCAAAAGTAGTTTCACAGAATCCTTCTGTGTAGTTTTTATTTGAAGATATTCCTTTTTCCACTACTGGACCCTTAGGGCACAGAATGTCCACTTGCAGTTTCTACAGAAAGAGTGTTTCTAAACTGCTCAATCAAAAGTAAGCTTCAACTCTGTTAGTTGAATGCACAGAACAGAAAGAAGTTTCAGAGAATCCTTCTGTGTAGTTTTTATTTGAAGATATCCTTTTTCCTCTATAGGTCTCTTAGCGCACTGAATGTCCACTTGCAGTTTCTACAGAAAGAGTGTTTCAGAACTGCTCATTCAAAAGTAAGCTTCAACTCTGTTAGATGAACGCACAAAACAGAAAGTAGTTTCATAGAATGTTTCTGTTAAGTTTTTATTTGAAGATATACTTTTTTCCACTATATGCCCATTACCGCTCTGAATGTCCACTTGCAGTTTCTACAAAAAGAGTGTTTCAGAACTGCTCAATCAAAAGTAATTTTCACCACTGTTTGTTGAATGCACAGAACAGAAAGAAGTTTCACAGAATGCTTCTGTGTAGTTTTAATTTGAGGATATTCCTTTTTCCACTATAGGCCCCTTAGCGCTCTAAATCTCCACTTGCAGTTTCTACAGAAAGAGTGTTTCAGAGCTGCTCAATCAAAAGTAAGCTTCCACTCTGTTAGTTGAATGCACAGAACAGAAAGAAGTTTCACAGAATCCTTCTGTGTAGTTTTTATTGGAAGATATTCCTTTTTCCATTATAGGTCTCTTAGCCCACTAAATGTCCACTTGCAGTTTCTACAGAATGAGTGTTTCAGAACTGCTCATTCAAAAGTAAGCTTCAACTCTGTTAGATGAATGCGCAGAACAGAAAGAACTTTCACAGAATGCTTCTGTGTAGTTTTTATTTTAAGATATTCCTTTTCCCCCTATAGTCCCCTTAGCCCTCTTGATGTCCACTTGCAGTTTCCACAGAAAGAGTGTTTCAGAACTGCTCAATCAGAAGTAAGTTTCAACTCTGTTAGTTGAATCCACTGAACAGAAGGAGGTTTCACAGAATGCTTCTGTGTAGTTTTTATTTGAAGACATTCCTTTTTCCACTAGAGGACCCTTAGGGCACTGAATGTCCACTTGCAGTTTCTACAGAAAGAGTGTTTCAGAACTGCTCAATCAAAAGTGAGCTTCAACTCTGTTAGATGAATGCACAGAACAGAAAGAAGTTTCACAGAATGCTTCTGTGTAGTTTTTATTTAAAGATATTCCTTTTTCCACTATAGGCCCTTTAGCGCTCTGAATGTCCACTTGACGTTTCTACGGAAAGAGTGTTTAAGAAGTGCTCAATCAAAAGGAAGCTTCAATTCTGTTTGTTGAATTCATAGAACAGAAAGAAGTTTCACAGAATGCTTCTCTGTAGTTTTAATTTGAGGATACTCCATTTTCCTGTATTGGCCCCTTTGCGCTCCAATTGTCCACTAGCAGTTTCTATAGAAAGAGGGTTTCAGAACTGCTCAATCAAAAGTAAGCTTCAACTCTGTTAGTTGAATGCACAGAACCAAAAGTAGTTTCACAGAATCCTTCTGTGTAGTTTTTATTTGAAGATATTCCTTTTTCCACTACTGGACCCTTAGGGCACAGAATGTCCACTTGCAGTTTCTACAGAAAGAGTGTTTCTAAACTGCTCAATCAAAAGTAAGTTTCAACTCTGTTAGTTGAATGCACAGAACAGAAAGAAGTTTCAGAGAATCCTTCTGTGTAGTTTTTATTTGAAGATATTCCTTTTTCCTCTATAGGTCTCTTAGCGCACTGAATGTCCACTTGCAGTTTCTACAGAAAGAGTGTTTCAGAACTGCTCATTGAAAAGTAAGCTTCAACTCTGTTAGATGAACGCACAAAACAGAAAGTAGTTTCATAGAATGTTTCTGTTTAGTTTTTATTTGAAGATATACTTTTTTCCACTATATGCCCTTACCGCTCTGAATGTCCACTTGCAGTTTCTACAAAAAGAGTGTTTCAGAACTGCTCAATCAAAAGTAATTTTCACCTCTGTTTGTTGAATGCACTGAACAGAGAGAAGTTTCACAGAATGCTTCTGTCTAGTTTTTATTTGAAGATACTCCTTTTTCCACCACAGGACCCTTAGGGCACTGATTGTCCACTTGCAGTTTCTACAGAAAGAGTGTTTCAGAACTGCTATATCAAAAGTATGCTTCAACTCCGTTAGATGAATGCACAGAACCAAAAGAAGTTTCACAGAATGCTTCTGTGTAGTTTTTATTTGAAGATATTCCTTTTTCCACTATAGGCCCCTTTGCTCTCCGTATGTCCACTAGCAGTTTTCAGTTTTAATGTCATAAAGTACTTTTTTTTTTTGTTTTTTTTTTTTTTTTTTTTTTTTTTATTGCTCTAATTCATTGCAGTTTCTACAGAAAGAGTTTTCAGAACTGCTCAATCAAAAGTAAGCTTCCACTCTGTTAGTTGAATGCACAGAACAGAAAGAAGTTTCACAGAATCCTTCTGTGTAGTTTTTATTGGAAGATATTCCTTTTTCCATTATAGGTCTCTTAGCCCACAAAATGTCCACTTGCAGTTTCTACAGAATGAGTGTTTCAGAACTGCTCATTCAAAAGTAAGCTTCAACTCTGTTAGATGAATGCGCAGAACAGAAAGATCTTTCACAGAATGCTTCTGTGTAGTTTTTATTTTAAGATATTCCTTTTTCCCCTCTAGTCCCCTTAGCCCTCTGGATGTCCACTTGCAGTTTCCACAGAAAGAGTGTTTCAGAACTGCTCAATCAGAAGTAAGTTTCAACTCTGTTAGTTGAATCCACTGAACAGAAGGACGTTTCACAGAATGCTTCTGTGTAGTTTTTATTTGAAGACATTCCTTTCTCCACTACAGGACCCTTAGGGCACAGAACGTCCACTTGCAGTTTCTACAGAAAGAGTGTTTCAGAACTGCTCAATCAAAAGTGAGCTTCAACTCTGTTAGATGAATGCACAGAACAGAAAGTTGTTTCACAGAATGCTTCTGTGTAGTTTTTATTTAAAGATATTTCTTTTTCCACTATAGGCCCTTTAGCGCTCTGAATGTCCACTTGAAGTTTCTACGGAAAGAGTGTTTAAGAACTGCTCAATCAAAAGTAAGCTTCCACTCTGTTAGTTGAATGCACAGAACAGAAAGAAGTTTCACAGAATGCTTCTGTTTGGTTTTTATTTGAAGATATTTTTTTACACTACAGGACCCTTAGGGCACAGAAGTCCACTTGCAGTTTCTACAGAAAGAGTGTTTCTAAACTGCTCAATCAAATGTAAGATTCAACTCTGTTAGTTGAATGCACAGAACAGAAAGGTGTTTCACAGAATGCTTCTGTGTAGTTTTTATTCAAAGATATTCCCTTTTCCTCTATAGGCCCCATAGCCTCTGAATATCCACTTGCAGTTTCTACAGAAAGAGGGTTTCAGAACTGCTCAATCAAAAGTAACTTCAACTCTGTTAGTTGAATGCACAGAACCAAAAGTAGTTTCACAGAATCCTTCTGTGTAGTTTTTATTTGAAGATATTCCTTTTTCCACTACTGGACCCTTAGGGCACAGAATGTCCACTTGCAGTTTCTACAGAAAGAGTGTTTCTAAACTGCTCAATCAAAAGTAAGCTTCAACTCTGTTAGTTGAATGCACAGAACAGAAAGAAGTTTCAAGAATCCTTCTGTGTAGTTTTTATTTGAAGATATCCTTTTTCCTCTATAGGTCTCTTAGCGCACTGAATGTCCACTTGCAGTTTCTACAGAAAGAGTGTTCAGAACTGCTCATTCAAAAGTAAGCTTCAACTCTGTTAGATGAACGCACAAAACAGAAAGTAGTTTCATAGAATGTTTCTGTTAAGTTTTTATTTGAAGATATACTTTTTTCCACTATATGCCCATTACCGCTCTGAATGTCCACTTGCAGTTTCTACAAAAAGAGTGTTTCAGAACTGCTCAATCAAAAGTAATTTTCACCACTGTTTGTTGAATGCACAGAACAGAAAGAAGTTTCACAGAATGCTTCTGTGTAGTTTTAATTTGAGGATATTCCTTTTTCCACTATAGGCCCCTTAGCGCTCTAAATCTCCACTTGCAGTTTCTACAGAAAGAGTGTTTCAGAGCTGCTCAATCAAAAGTAAGCTTCCACTCTGTTAGTTGAATGCACAGAACAGAAAGAAGTTTCACAGAATCCTTCTGTGTAGTTTTTATTGGAAGATATTCCTTTTTCCATTATAGGTCTCTTAGCCCACTAAATGTCCACTTGCAGTTTCTACAGAATGAGTGTTTCAGAACTGCTCATTCAAAAGTAAGCTTCAACTCTGTTAGATGAATGCGCAGAACAGAAAGAACTTTCACAGAATGCTTCTGTGTAGTTTTTATTTTAAGATATTCCTTTTCCCCCTATAGTCCCCTTAGCCCTCTTGATGTCCACTTGCAGTTTCCACAGAAAGAGTGTTTCAGAACTGCTCAATCAGAAGTAAGTTTCAACTCTGTTAGTTGAATCCACTGAACAGAAGGAGGTTTCACAGAATGCTTCTGTGTAGTTTTTATTTGAAGACATTCCTTTTTCCACTAGAGGACCCTTAGGGCACTGAATGTCCACTTGCAGTTTCTACAGAAAGAGTGTTTCAGAACTGCTCAATCAAAAGTGAGCTTCAACTCTGTTAGATGAATGCACAGAACAGAAAGAAGTTTCACAGAATGCTTCTGTGTAGTTTTTATTTAAAGATATTCCTTTTTCCACTATAGGCCCTTTAGCGCTCTGAATGTCCACTTGACGTTTCTACGGAAAGAGTGTTTAAGAAGTGCTCAATCAAAAGGAAGCTTCAATTCTGTTTGTTGAATTCATAGAACAGAAAGAAGTTTCACAGAATGCTTCTCTGTAGTTTTAATTTGAGGATACTCCATTTTCCTGTATTGGCCCCTTTGCGCTCCAATTGTCCACTAGCAGTTTCTATAGAAAGAGGGTTTCAGAACTGCTCAATCAAAAGTAAGCTTCAACTCTGTTAGTTGAATGCACAGAACCAAAAGTAGTTTCACAGAATCCTTCTGTGTAGTTTTTATTTGAAGATATTCCTTTTTCCACTACTGGACCCTTAGGGCACAGAATGTCCACTTGCAGTTTCTACAGAAAGAGTGTTTCTAAACTGCTCAATCAAAAGTAAGTTTCAACTCTGTTAGTTGAATGCACAGAACAGAAAGAAGTTTCAGAGAATCCTTCTGTGTAGTTTTTATTTGAAGATATTCCTTTTTCCTCTATAGGTCTCTTAGCGCACTGAATGTCCACTTGCAGTTTCTACAGAAAGAGTGTTTCAGAACTGCTCATTGAAAAGTAAGCTTCAACTCTGTTAGATGAACGCACAAAACAGAAAGTAGTTTCATAGAATGTTTCTGTTTAGTTTTTATTTGAAGATATACTTTTTTCCACTATATGCCCTTACCGCTCTGAATGTCCACTTGCAGTTTCTACAAAAAGAGTGTTTCAGAACTGCTCAATCAAAAGTAATTTTCACCTCTGTTTGTTGAATGCACTGAACAGAGAGAAGTTTCACAGAATGCTTCTGTCTAGTTTTTATTTGAAGATACTCCTTTTTCCACCACAGGACCCTTAGGGCACTGATTGTCCACTTGCAGTTTCTACAGAAAGAGTGTTTCAGAACTGCTATATCAAAAGTATGCTTCAACTCCGTTAGATGAATGCACAGAACCAAAAGAAGTTTCACAGAATGCTTCTGTGTAGTTTTTATTTGAAGATATTCCTTTTTCCACTATAGGCCCCTTTGCTCTCCGTATGTCCACTAGCAGTTTCTACAGAAAGACTGTTTCAGAACTGCTCAATCAAAAGTAAGCTTCATCTCTGTTATTGAATGCACAGAACAGAAGAAGTTTCACAGAATGCTTCTGTGTAGTTTTACTTTGAGGATATTCCTTTTTCCACTATAGGCCCCTTAGCGCTCTAAATCTCCACTTGCAGTTTCTACAGAAAGGGTGTTTCAGAGCTGCTCAATCAAAAGTAAGCTTCCACTCTGTTAGTTGAATGCACAGAACAGAAAGAAGTTTCACAGAATGCTTCTGTGTAGTTTTTATTGGAAGATATTCCTTTTTCCATTATAGGTCTCTTAGCCCATAAATGTCCACTTGCAGTTTCTACCGAATGAGTGTTTCAGAACTGCTCATTCAAAAGTAAGCTTCAACTCTGTTAGATGAATGCGCAGAACAGAAAGAACTTTCACAGAATGCTTCTGTGTAGTTTTTATTTTAAGATATTCCTTTTCCCCCTATAGTCCCCTTAGCCCTCTTGATGTCCACTTGCAGTTTCCACAGAAAGGGTGTTTCAGAACTGCTCAATCAAAAGTAAGTTTCAACTCTGTTAGTTGAATGCACAGAACCAAAAGAAGTTTCACAGAATGCTTCTGTGTAGATTTTATTTGAAGATATTCCTTTTTCCAAAACAGGACCCTTAGGGCACAGAGTGTCCACTTGCAGTTTCTTCAGAAAGAGTGTTTCAAAACTGCTCAATCAAAAGTAAGCTTCAACTCTGTTAGATGAATGCACAGAACAGAAAGAAGTTTCACAGAATCCTTCTGTGTAGTTTTTATTTGAAGATATTCCTTTTTCCTCTATAGGTCTCTTAGCGCACTGAATGTCCACTTGCAGTTTCTACAGAAAGAGTGATTCAGAACTGCTCATTCAAAAGTAAGCTTCAACTCTGTTAGATGAACGCACAAAACAGAAAGTAGTTTCATAGAATGTTTCTGTTAAGTTTTTATTTGAAGATATACTTTTTTCCACTATATGCCCATTACCGCTCTGAATGTCCACTTGCAGTTTCTACAAAAGAGTGTTTCAGAACTGCTCAATCAAAAGTAATTTTCACCACTGTTTGTTGAATGCACAGAACAGAAAGAAGTTTCACAGAATGCTTCTGTGTAGTTTTAATTTGAGGATATTCCTTTTTCCACTATAGGCCCCTTAGCGCTCTAAATCTCCACTTGCAGTTTCTACAGAAAGAGTGTTTCAGAGCTGCTCAATCAAAAGTAAGCTTCCACTCTGTTAGTTGAATGCACAGAACAGAAAGAAGTTTCACAGAATCCTTCTGTGTAGTTTTTATTGGAAGATATTCCTTTTTCCATTATAGGTCTCTTAGCCCACTAAATGTCCACTTGCAGTTTCTACAGAATGAGTGTTTCAGAACTGCTCATTCAAAAGTAAGCTTCAACTCTGTTAGATGAATGCGCAGAACAGAAAGAACTTTCACAGAATGCTTCTGTGTAGTTTTTATTTTAAGATATTCCTTTTCCCCCTATAGTCCCCTTAGCCCTCTGATGTCCACTTGCAGTTTCTACAGAAAGAGTGTTTCAGAACTGCTCAATCAGAAGTAAGTTTCAACTCTGTTAGTTGAATCCACTGAACAGAAGGAGGTTTCACAGAATGCTTCTGTGTAGTTTTTATTTGAAGACATTCCTTTTTCCACTAGAGGACCCTTAGGGCACTGAATCTCCACTTGCAGTTTCTACAGAAAGAGTGTTTCAGAACTGCTCAATCAAAAGTGAGCTTCAACTCTGTTAGATGAATGCACAGAACAGAAAGAAGTTTCACAGAATGCTTCTGTGTAGTTTTTATTTAAAGATATTCCTTTTTCCACTATAGGCCCTTTAGCGCTCTGAATGTCCACTTGACGTTTCTACGGAAAGAGTGTTTAAGAAGTGCTCAATCAAAAGGAAGCTTCAATTCTGTTTGTTGAATTCATAGAACAGAAAGAAGTTTCACAGAATGCTTCTCTGTAGTTTTAATTTGAGGATACTCCATTTTCCTGTATTGGCCCCTTTGCGCTCCAATTGTCCACTAGCAGTTTCTATAGAAAGAGGGTTTCAGAACTGCTCAATCAAAAGTAAGCTTCAACTCTGTTAGTTGAATGCACAGAACCAAAAGTAGTTTCACAGAATCCTTCTGTGTAGTTTTTATTTGAAGATATTCCTTTTTCCACTACTGGACCCTTAGGGCACAGAATGTCCACTTGCAGTTTCTACAGAAAGAGTGTTTCTAAACTGCTCAATCAAAAGTAAGTTTCAACTCTGTTAGTTGAATGCACAGAACAGAAAGAAGTTTCAGAGAATCCTTCTGTGTAGTTTTTATTTGAAGATATTCCTTTTTCCTCTATAGGTCTCTTAGCGCACTGAATGTCCACTTGCAGTTTCTACAGAAAGAGTGTTTCAGAACTGCTCATTGAAAAGTAAGCTTCAACTCTGTTAGATGAACGCACAAAACAGAAAGTAGTTTCATAGAATGTTTCTGTTTAGTTTTTATTTGAAGATATACTTTTTTCCACTATATGCCCTTACCGCTCTGAATGTCCACTTGCAGTTTCTACATAAAGAGTGTTTCAGAACTGCTCAATCAAAAGTAATTTTCACCTCTGTTTGTTGAATGCACTGAACAGAGAGAAGTTTCACAGAATGCTTCTGTCTAGTTTTTATTTGAAGATACTCCTTTTTCCACCACAGGACCCTTAGGGCACTGATTGTCCACTTGCAGTTTCTACAGAAAGAGTGTTTCAGAACTGCTATATCAAAAGTATGCTTCAACTCCGTTAGATGAATGCACAGAACCAAAAGAAGTTTCACAGAATGCTTCTGTGTAGTTTTTATTTGAAGATATTCCTTTTTCCACTATAGGCCCCTTTGCTCTCCGTATGTCCACTAGCAGTTTCTACAGAAAGACTGTTTCAGAACTGCTCAATCAAAAGTAAGCTTCATCTCTGTTATTGAATGCACAGAACAGAAGAAGTTTCACAGAATGCTTCTGTGTAGTTTTTATTGAGATATTCCTTTTTCCATTATAGGTCTCTTAGCCCAAAATGTCCACTTGCAGTTTCTACAGAATGAGTGTTTCAGAACTGCTCATTCAAAAGTAAGCTTCAACTCTGTTAGATGAATGCGCAGAAAGAAAGATTTCACAGAATGCTTCTGTGTAGTTTTTATTTAAGATATTCCTTTTTCCCCTTAGTCCCTTAGCCCTCTGATGTCCACTTGCAGTTTCACAGAAAGAGTGTTTCAGAACTGCTCAATCAAAGTAAGTTTCAACTCTGTTAGTTGAATCCAGAACAGAAGAGTTTCACAGAATGCTTCTGTGTAGTTTTTATTTGAAGATATTCCTTTTCCATAAGGCCCTTAGGCCAAATTCCACTTGCAGTTTCTACAGAAAGGTGTTTAGACTGCTCAATCAAAAGTAAGCTTCCACTCTGTTAGTTGAATGCACAGAACAGAAAGAAGTTTCACAGAATGCTTCTGTTGTTTTTATTGAAGATATTTTTTTCCTAAGGCCTTAGGCACAGAATGTCCACTTGCAGTTTCTACAGAAAGAGTGTTTCAAACTGCTCATCAAAGTAAGTTCAACTCTGTTAGTGAATGCACAGAACAGAAAGGTTTCACAGAATGCTTCTGTGTAGTTTTATTAAGATATTCCTTTTCCCTATAGCCCTAGCCTCTGATTCCACTTGCAGTTTCTACAGAAAGGGTTTCAGAACTGCTCAATCAAAAGTAATTCAACTCTGTTAGTTGAATGCACAGAACCAAAAGAGTTTCACAGAATCTTCTGTGTAGTTTTATTTGAAGATATTCCTTTTTCCAACGGACCCTTAGGCACAGATGTCCACTTGCAGTTTCTCAGAAGAGTGTTTCAAACTGCTCAATCAAAAGTAAGCTTCAACTCTGTTAGTGAATGCACAGAACAGAAAGAAGTTTCACAGAATCCTTCTGTGTAGTTTTTATTTGAAGATATCCTTTTTCCTCTATAGGTCTCTTAGCGCACTGAATGTCCACTTGCAGTTTCTACAGAAAGAGTGATTCAGAACTGCTCATTCAAAAGTAAGCTTCAACTCTGTTAGATGAACGCACAAAACAGAAAGTAGTTTCATAGAATGTTTCTGTTAAGTTTTTATTTGAAGATATACTTTTTTCCACTATATGCCCATTACCGCTCTGAATGTCCACTTGCAGTTTCTACAAAAAGAGTGTTTCAGAACTGCTCAATCAAAAGTAATTTTCACCACTGTTTGTTGAATGCACAGAACAGAAAGAAGTTTCACAGAATGCTTCTGTGTAGTTTTAATTTGAGGATATTCCTTTTTCCACTATAGGCCCCTTAGCGCTCTAAATCTCCACTTGCAGTTTCTACAGAAAGAGTGTTTCAGAGCTGCTCAATCAAAAGTAAGCTTCCACTCTGTTAGTTGAATGCACAGAACAGAAAGAAGTTTCACAGAATCCTTCTGTGTAGTTTTTATTGGAAGATATTCCTTTTTCCATTATAGGTCTCTTAGCCCACTAAATGTCCACTTGCAGTTTCTACAGAATGAGTGTTTCAGAACTGCTCATTCAAAAGTAAGCTTCAACTCTGTTAGATGAATGCGCAGAACAGAAAGAACTTTCACAGAATGCTTCTGTGTAGTTTTTATTTTAAGATATTCCTTTTCCCCCTATAGTCCCCTTAGCCCTCTGATGTCCACTTGCAGTTTCCACAGAAAGAGTGTTTCAGAACTGCTCAATCAGAAGTAAGTTTCAACTCTGTTAGTTGAATCCACTGAACAGAAGGAGGTTTCACAGAATGCTTCTGTGTAGTTTTTATTTGAAGACATTCCTTTTTCCACTAGAGGACCCTTAGGGCACTGAATCTCCACTTGCAGTTTCTACAGAAAGAGTGTTTCAGAACTGCTCAATCAAAAGTGAGCTTCAACTCTGTTAGATGAATGCACAGAACAGAAAGAAGTTTCACAGAATGCTTCTGTGTAGTTTTTATTTAAAGATATTCCTTTTTCCACTATAGGCCCTTTAGCGCTCTGAATGTCCACTTGACGTTTCTACGGAAAGAGTGTTTAAGAAGTGCTCAATCAAAAGGAAGCTTCAATTCTGTTTGTTGAATTCATAGAACAGAAAGAAGTTTCACAGAATGCTTCTCTGTAGTTTTAATTTGAGGATACTCCATTTTCCTGTATTGGCCCCTTTGCGCTCCAATTGTCCACTAGCAGTTTCTATAGAAAGAGGGTTTCAGAACTGCTCAATCAAAAGTAAGCTTCAACTCTGTTAGTTGAATGCACAGAACCAAAAGTAGTTTCACAGAATCCTTCTGTGTAGTTTTTATTTGAAGATATTCCTTTTTCCACTACTGGACCCTTAGGGCACAGAATGTCCACTTGCAGTTTCTACAGAAAGAGTGTTTCTAAACTGCTCAATCAAAAGTAAGTTTCAACTCTGTTAGTTGAATGCACAGAACAGAAAGAAGTTTCAGAGAATCCTTCTGTGTAGTTTTTATTTGAAGATATTCCTTTTTCCTCTATAGGTCTCTTAGCGCACTGAATGTCCACTTGCAGTTTCTACAGAAAGAGTGTTTCAGAACTGCTCATTGAAAAGTAAGCTTCAACTCTGTTAGATGAACGCACAAAACAGAAAGTAGTTTCATAGAATGTTTCTGTTTAGTTTTTATTTGAAGATATACTTTTTTCCACTATATGGCCCTTACCGCTCTGAATGTCCACTTGCAGTTTCTACAAAAAGAGTGTTTCAGAACTGCTCAATCAAAAGTAATTTTCACCTCTGTTTGTTGAATGCACTGAACAGAGAGAAGTTTCACAGAATGCTTCTGTCTAGTTTTTATTTGAAGATACTCCTTTTTCCACCACAGGACCCTTAGGGCACTGATTGTCCACTTGCAGTTTCTACAGAAAGAGTGTTTCAGAACTGCTATATCAAAAGTATGCTTCAACTCCGTTAGATGAATGCACAGAACCAAAAGAAGTTTCACAGAATGCTTCTGTGTAGTTTTTATTTGAAGATATTCCTTTTTCCACTATAGGCCCCTTTGCTCTCCGTATGTCCACTAGCAGTTTCTACAGAAAGACTGTTTCAGAACTGCTCAATCAAAAGTAAGCTTCATCTCTGTTACTTGAATGCACAGAACAGAAGAAGTTTCACAGAATGCTTCTGTGTAGTTTTACTTTGAGGATATTCCTTTTTCCACTATAGGCCCCTTAGCGCTCTAAATCTCCACTTGCAGTTTCTACAGAAAGGGTGTTTCAGAGCTGCTCAATCAAAAGTAAGCTTCCACTCTGTTAGTTGAATGCACAGAACAGAAAGAAGTTTCACAGAATGCTTCTGTGTAGTTTTTATTGGAAGATATTCCTTTTTCCATTATAGGTCTCTTAGCCCAATAAATGTCCACTTGCAGTTTCTACCGAATGAGTGTTTCAGAACTGCTCATTCAAAAGTAAGCTTCAACTCTGTTAGATGAATGCGCAGAACAGAAAGAACTTTCACAGAATGCTTCTGTGTAGTTTTTATTTTAAGATATTCCTTTTCCCCCTATAGTCCCCTTAGCCCTCTTGATGTCCACTTGCAGTTTCCACAGAAAGGGTGTTTCAGAACTGCTCAATCAAAAGTAAGTTTCAACTCTGTTAGTTGAATGCACAGAACCAAAAGAAGTTTCACAGAATGCTTCTGTGTAGATTTTATTTGAAGATATTCCTTTTTCCAAAACAGGACCCTTAGGGCACAGAGTGTCCACTTGCAGTTTCTTCAGAAAGAGTGTTTCAAAACTGCTCAATCAAAAGTAAGCTTCAACTCTGTTAGATGAATGCACAGAACAGAAAGAAGTTTCACAGAATCCTTCTGTGTAGTTTTTATTTGAAGATATTCCTTTTTCCTCTATAGGTCTCTTAGCGCACTGAATGTCCACTTGCAGTTTCTACAGAAAGAGTGATTCAGAACTGCTCATTCAAAAGTAAGCTTCAACTCTGTTAGATGAACGCACAAAACAGAAAGTAGTTTCATAGAATGTTTCTGTTAAGTTTTTATTTGAAGATATACTTTTTTCCACTATATGCCCATTACCGCTCTGAATGTCCACTTGCAGTTTCTACAAAAAGAGTGTTTCAGAACTGCTCAATCAAAAGTAATTTTCACCACTGTTTGTTGAATGCACAAAACAGAAAGAAGTTTCACAGAATGCTTCTGTGTAGTTTTAATTTGAAGATATTCCTTTTTCCACTATAGGCCCCTTAGCGCTCTAAATGTCCACTTGCAGTTTCTACAGAATGAGTGTTTCAGAACTGCTCATTCAAAAGTAAGCTTCAACTCTGTTAGATGAATGCGCAGAACAGAAAGAACTTTCACAGAATGCTTCTGTGTAGTTTTTATTTTAAGATATTCCTTTTCCCCTATAGTCCCCTTAGCCCTCTGATGTCCACTTGCAGTTTCTACAGAAAGAGTGTTTCAGAACTGCTCAATCAGAAGTAAGTTTCAACTCTGTTAGTTGAATCCACTGAACAGAAGGAGGTTTCACAGAATGCTTCTGTGTAGTTTTTATTTGAAGACATTCCTTTTTCCACTAGAGGACCCTTAGGGCACTGAATCTCCACTTGCAGTTTCTTCAGAAAGAGTGTTTCAGAACTGCTCAATCAAAAGTGAGCTTCAACTCTGTTAGATGAATGCACAGAACAGAAAGAAGTTTCACAGAATGCTTCTGTGTAGTTTTTATTTAAAGATATTCCTTTTTCCACTATAGGCCCTTTAGCGCTCTGAATGTCCACTTGACGTTTCTACGGAAAGAGTGTTTAAGAAGTGCTCAATCAAAAGGAAGCTTCAATTCTGTTTGTTGAATTCATAGAACAGAAAGAAGTTTCACAGAATGCTTCTCTGTAGTTTTAATTTGAGGATACTCCATTTTCCTGTATTGGCCCCTTTGCGCTCCAATTGTCCACTAGCAGTTTCTATAGAAAGAGGGTTTCAGAACTGCTCAATCAAAAGTAAGCTTCAACTCTGTTAGTTGAATGCACAGAACCAAAAGTAGTTTCACAGAATCCTTCTGTGTAGTTTTTATTTGAAGATATTCCTTTTTCCACTACTGGACCCTTAGGGCACAGAATGTCCACTTGCAGTTTCTACAGAAAGAGTGTTTCTAAACTGCTCAATCAAAAGTAAGTTTCAACTCTGTTAGTTGAATGCACAGAACAGAAAGAAGTTTCAGAGAATCCTTCTGTGTAGTTTTTATTTGAAGATATTCCTTTTCCTCTATAGGCCTCTTAGCGCACTGAATGTCCACTTGCAGTTTCTACAGAAAGAGTGTTTCAGAACTGCTCATTGAAAAGTAAGCTTCAACTCTGTTAGATGAACGCACAAAACAGAAAGTAGTTTCATAGAATGTTTCTGTTTAGTTTTTATTTGAAGATATACTTTTTCCACTATATGGCCCTTACCGCTCTGAATGTCCACTTGCAGTTTCTACAAAAAGAGTGTTTCAGAACTGCTCAATCAAAAGTAATTTTCACCTCTGTTTGTTGAATGCACTGAACAGAGAGAAGTTTCACAGAATGCTTCTGTCTAGTTTTTATTTGAAGATACTCCTTTTTCCACCACAGGACCCTTAGGGCACTGATTGTCCACTTGCAGTTTCTACAGAAAGAGTGTTTCAGAACTGCTCAATCAAAAGTAAGCTTCAACTCTGTAGATGAATGCACAGAACAAAAGAAGTTTCACAGAATGCTTCTGTGTAGTTTTTATTTGAAGATATTCCTTTTTCCACTATAGGCCCTTAGCTCTCCGTATGTCCACTTGCAGTTTCTACAGAAAGGTGTTTCAGAACTGCTCAATCAAAAGTAAGCTTCATCTCTGTTATTGAATGCACAGAACAGAAAGAAGTTTCACAGAATGCTTCTGTGTAGTTTTTATTTGAAGATATTCCTTTTTCTATAGGCCCCTTAGCCTCTAAATGTCCACTTGCAGTTTCTACAGAAAGAGTGTTTCAGAACTGCTCAATCAAAAGTAAGCTTCAACTCTGTTAGTGAATGCACAGAACAGAAAGAAGTTTCACAGAATGCTTCTGTGTAGTTTTTATTTGAAGATATTCCTTTTTCCATTAGGTCCTTAGCCCTCTAAATGTCCACTTGCAGTTTCTACAGAAAGAGTGTTTCAGAACTGCTCAATCAAAAGTAAGCTTCAACTCTGTTAGTTGAATGCAGAACAGAAAGAAGTTTCACAGAATGCTTCTGTGTAGTTTTTATTTGAAGATATTCCTTTTTCCACTATAGGCCCTTAGCCGAAGTCCACTTGCAGTTTCTACAGAAAGAGTGTTTCAGAACTGCTCAATCAAAAGTAAGCTTCAACTCTGTTAGATGAATGCACAGAACAGAAAAGAAGTTTCACAGAATGCTTCTGTGTAGTTTTTATTTGAAGATATTCCTTTTCCACTATAGGCCCTTAGGCACTGAATGTCCACTTGCAGTTTCTACAGAAAGAGTGTTTCAGAACTGCTCAATCAAAAGTAAGCTTCAACTCTGTTAGTTGAATGCACAGAACAGAAAGAAGTTTCACAGAATGCTTCTGTGTAGTTTTTATTTGAAGATATTCCTTTTTCACTAAGGCCCTTAGGCACTGAATGTCCACTTGCAGTTTCTACAGAAAGAGTGTTTCAGAACTGCTCAATCAAAAGTAAGCTTCAACTCTGTTAGTGAATGCACAGAAAGAAAGTAGTTTCACAGAATGCTTCTGTGTAGTTTTTATTTGAAGATATTCCTTTTCCACTATAGGCCCATAGCCTCTGAATGTCCACTTGCAGTTTCTACAGAAAGAGTGTTTCAGAACTGCTCAATCAAAAGTAACTTCAACTCTGTTAGTTGAATGCACAGAACAGAAAGAAGTTTCACAGAATCTTCTGTGTAGTTTTTATTTGAAGATATTCCTTTTTCCACTATAGGCCCTTAGCGCACAAATGTCCACTTGCAGTTTCTACAGAAAGAGTGTTTCAGAACTGCTCAATCAAAAGTAAGCTTCAACTCTGTTAGTTGAATGCACAGAACAGAAAGAAGTTTCACAGAATCCTTCTGTGTAGTTTTTATTTGAAGATATTCCTTTTTCCTCTATAGGTCTCTTAGCGCACTGAATGTCCACTTGCAGTTTCTACAGAAAGAGTGTTTCAGAACTGCTCATTCAAAAGTAAGCTTCAACTCTGTTAGATGAATGCGCAGAACAGAAAGAACTTTCACAGAATGCTTCTGTGTAGTTTTTATTTGAAGATATTCCTTTTCCCTATAGTCCCCTTAGCCCTCTTGTCCACTTGCAGTTTCCACAGAAAGAGTGTTTCAGAACTGCTCAATCAAAAGTAAGTTTCAACTCTGTTAGTTGAATCCACTGAAGAGTTTCACAGAATGCTTCTGTGTAGTTTTTATTTGAAGACATTCCTTTTTCCACTATAGGACCCTTAGGCACTGAATGTCCACTTGCAGTTTCTACAGAAAGAGTGTTTCAGAACTGCTCAATCAAAAGTAGCTTCAACTCTGTTAGATGAATGCACAGAACAGAAAGAAGTTTCACAGAATGCTTCTGTGTAGTTTTTTTTAAAGATATTCCTTTTTCCACTATAGGCCCTTTGCGCTCTGAATGTCCACTTGAGTTTCTACGGAAAGAGTGTTTAAGAAGTGCTCAATCAAAAGGAAGCTTCAATCTGTTAGTTGAATGCATAGAACAGAAAGAAGTTTCACAGAATGCTTCTCTGTAGTTTTATTTGAAGATATTCCTTTTTCCTGTATGGCCCCTTTGCGCTCCAATGTCCACTTGCAGTTTCTATAGAAAGAGTGTTTCAGAACTGCTCAATCAAAAGTAAGCTTCAACTCTGTTAGTTGAATGCACAGAACCAAAAGTAGTTTCACAGAATCCTTCTGTGTAGTTTTTATTTGGATATTCCTTTTTCCACTACTGGACCCTTAGGGCACAGAATGTCCACTTGCAGTTTCTACAGAAAGAGTGTTTCAAACTGCTCAATCAAAAGTAAGTTTCAACTCTGTTAGTTGAATGCACAGAACAGAAAGAAGTTTCAGAATCCTTCTGTGTAGTTTTTATTTGAAGATATTCCTTTTTCCTCTATAGGTCTCTTAGCGCACTGAATGTCCACTTGCAGTTTCTACAGAAAGAGTGTTTCAGAACTGCTACATCAAAAGTAAGCTTCAACTCTGTTAGATGAACGCACAAAACAGAAAGTAGTTTCATAGAATGTTTCTGTTTAGTTTTTATTTGAAGATATACTTTTTTTCCACTATATGGCCCTTACGCTCGAATGTCCACTTGCAGTTTCTACAAAAAGAGTGTTTCAGAACTGCTCAATCAAAAGTAATTTTCCACCTCTGTTTGTTGAATGCACTGAACAGAGAGAAGTTTCACAGAATGCTTCTGTCTAGTTTTTATTTGAAGATACTCTTTTTCCACCACAGGACCCTTAGGGCACTGATTGTCCACTTGCAGTTTCTACAGAAAAGAGTGGTTTACAGAAACTGCTAATAGATCAAAAGCTATGCATTCAATCTCCGTTATGATGAATGCCCAGAACAAAGAAGTTTCACAGAATGCTCTGTGTAGTTTTATTTAGATTATGATATTCTTTTTCCCACTTAGGCCACCTTTGGCTCTCTGTATGTCCACTATGCCAGTTTTTTCTTAACAGAAAGACTAGTTTATAGAATGACTCAAATCAAAAGTAAGCTTCATCTCTGTTACTTGATGAAGCAGCAAGAACAGAAAGAAGCTTTCACAGAATTGCTTCTGTAGTAGTTTTATTTGTAAGATATCTTTTTTCCCAACCTATAGTCCCACTTAGCCTGCTCTATGAATATCCATTGCAGTTACCACAGAAAGGAGTGTTTCAGAGACTGCTCAATCAAAAGTAAGCTTCAACTCTGTTAGTGAATGCACAAACAAAAGAAGTTTCAACAGAATCTTCTGTGTAGATGTATCCTTGAAATTTCTTTTGAGAACGAGAGGTTATCAGATGCTCATTAAGGTAGCACATGAAATTACTGAGACAATTTTCAACGCTCAAAGTAGTCAACTGTGATGAATGCACAAAGAAAATTTCACAGAAGCTTCTGTTAGTTTTTATTAAGATATTCCTTTTCCCCTATAGTCCCTAGCCTCTGATGTCCACTTGCAGTTTCCACAGAAAGGGTTTCAGAACTGCTCAATCAAAAGTAAGCTTCAACTCTGTTAGTTGAATGCACAGAACAAAAGAAGTTTCACAGAATGCTTCTGTGTAGATTTTATTTGAAGATATTCCTTTTTCCAAACAGGACCCTTAGGGCACAGATGTCCACTTGCAGTTTCTCAGAAAGAGTGTTTCAAAACTGCTCAATCAAAAGTAAGCTTCAACTCTGTTAGATGAATGCACAGAACAGAAAGAAGTTTCACAGAATCCTTCTGTGTAGTTTTTATTTGAAGATATCCTTTTTCCTCTATAGGTCTCTTAGCGCACTGAATGTCCACTTGCAGTTTCTACAGAAAGAGTGATTCAGAACTGCTCATTCAAAAGTAAGCTTCAACTCTGTTAGATGAACGCACAAAACAGAAAGTAGTTTCATAGAATGTTTCTGTTAAGTTTTTATTTGAAGATATACTTTTTCCACTATATGCCCATTACCGCTCTGAATGTCCACTTGCAGTTTCTACAAAAAGAGTGTTTCAGAACTGCTCAATCAAAAGTAATTTTCACCACTGTTTGTTGAATGCACAGAACAGAAAGAAGTTTCACAGAATGCTTCTGTGTAGTTTTAATTTGAGGATATTCCTTTTTCCACTATAGGCCCCTTAGCGCTCTAAATCTCCACTTGCAGTTTCTACAGAAAGAGTGTTTCAGAGCTGCTCAATCAAAAGTAAGCTTCCACTCTGTTAGTTGAATGCACAGAACAGAAAGAAGTTTCACAGAATCCTTCTGTGTAGTTTTTATTGGAAGATATTCCTTTTTCCATTATAGGTCTCTTAGCCCACTAAATGTCCACTTGCAGTTTCTACAGAATGAGTGTTTCAGAACTGCTCATTCAAAAGTAAGCTTCAACTCTGTTAGATGAATGCGCAGAACAGAAAGAACTTTCACAGAATGCTTCTGTGTAGTTTTTATTTTAAGATATTCCTTTTCCCCCTATAGTCCCCTTAGCCCTCTTGATGTCCACTTGCAGTTTCCACAGAAAGAGTGTTTCAGAACTGCTCAATCAGAAGTAAGTTTCAACTCTGTTAGTTGAATCCACTGAACAGAAGGAGGTTTCACAGAATGCTTCTGTGTAGTTTTTATTTGAAGACATTCCTTTTTCCACTAGAGGACCCTTAGGGCACTGAATGTCCACTTGCAGTTTCTACAGAAAGAGTGTTTCAGAACTGCTCAATCAAAAGTGAGCTTCAACTCTGTTAGATGAATGCACAGAACAGAAAGAAGTTTCACAGAATGCTTCTGTGTAGTTTTTATTTAAAGATATTCCTTTTTCCACTATAGGCCCTTTAGCGCTCTGAATGTCCACTTGACGTTTCTACGGAAAGAGTGTTTAAGAAGTGCTCAATCAAAAGGAAGCTTCAATTCTGTTTGTTGAATTCATAGAACAGAAAGAAGTTTCACAGAATGCTTCTCTGTAGTTTTAATTTGAGGATACTCCATTTTCCTGTATTGGCCCCTTTGCGCTCCAATTGTCCACTAGCAGTTTCTATAGAAAGAGGGTTTCAGAACTGCTCAATCAAAAGTAAGCTTCAACTCTGTTAGTTGAATGCACAGAACCAAAAGTAGTTTCACAGAATCCTTCTGTGTAGTTTTTATTTGAAGATATTCCTTTTTCCACTACTGGACCCTTAGGGCACAGAATGTCCACTTGCAGTTTCTACAGAAAGAGTGTTTCTAAACTGCTCAATCAAAAGTAAGTTTCAACTCTGTTAGTTGAATGCACAGAACAGAAAGAAGTTTCAGAGAATCCTTCTGTGTAGTTTTTATTTGAAGATATTCCTTTTTCCTCTATAGGTCTCTTAGCGCACTGAATGTCCACTTGCAGTTTCTACAGAAAGAGTGTTTCAGAACTGCTCATTGAAAAGTAAGCTTCAACTCTGTTAGATGAACGCACAAAACAGAAAGTAGTTTCATAGAATGTTTCTGTTTAGTTTTTATTTGAAGATATACTTTTTTCCACTATATGCCCTTACCGCTCTGAATGTCCACTTGCAGTTTCTACAAAAAGAGTGTTTCAGAACTGCTCAATCAAAAGTAATTTTCACCTCTGTTTGTTGAATGCACTGAACAGAGAGAAGTTTCACAGAATGCTTCTGTCTAGTTTTTATTTGAAGATACTCCTTTTTCCACCACAGGACCCTTAGGGCACTGATTGTCCACTTGCAGTTTCTACAGAAAGAGTGTTTCAGAACTGCTATATCAAAAGTATGCTTCAACTCCGTTAGATGAATGCACAGAACCAAAAGAAGTTTCACAGAATGCTTCTGTGTAGTTTTATTTGAAGATATTCCTTTTTCCACTATAGGCCCCTTTGCTCTCCGTATGTCCACTAGCAGTTTCTACAGAAAGACTGTTTCAGAACTGCTCAATCAAAAGTAAGCTTCATCTCTGTTATTGAATGCACAGAACAGAATGAAGTTTCACAGAATGCTTCTGTGTAGTTTTACTTTGAGGATATTCCTTTTTCCACTATAGGCCCCTTAGCGCTCTAAATCTCCACTTGCAGTTTCTACAGAAAGGGTGTTTCAGAGCTGCTCAATCAAAAGTAAGCTTCCACTCTGTTAGTTGAATGCACAGAACAGAAAGAAGTTTCACAGAATGCTTCTGTGTAGTTTTTATTGGAAGATATTCCTTTTTCCATTATAGGTCTCTTAGCCCATAAATGTCCACTTGCAGTTTCTACCGAATGAGTGTTTCAGAACTGCTCATTCAAAAGTAAGCTTCAACTCTGTTAGATGAATGCGCAGAACAGAAAGAACTTTCACAGAATGCTTCTGTGTAGTTTTATTTTAAGATATTCCTTTTCCCCCTATAGTCCCCTTAGCCCTCTTGATGTCCACTTGCAGTTTCCACAGAAAGGGTGTTTCAGAACTGCTCAATCAAAAGTAAGTTTCAACTCTGTTAGTTGAATGCACAGAACAGAAAGAAGTTTCAGAGAATCCTTCTGTGTAGTTTTTATTTGAAGATATTCCTTTTTCCTCTATAGGTCTCTTAGCGCACTGAATGTCCACTTGCAGTTTCTACAGAAAGAGTGATTCAGAACTGCTCATTCAAAAGTAAGCTTCAACTCTGTTAGATGAACGCACAAAACAGAAAGTAGTTTCATAGAATGTTTCTGTTAAGTTTTTATTTGAAGATATACTTTTTTCCACTATATGCCCATTACCGCTCTGAATGTCCACTTGCAGTTTCTACAAAAAGAGTGTTTCAGAACTGCTCAATCAAAAGTAATTTTCACCACTGTTTGTTGAATGCACAAAACAGAAAGAAGTTTCACAGAATGCTTCTGTGTAGTTTTAATTTGAGGATATTCCTTTTTCCACTATAGGCCCCTTAGCGCTCTAAATCTCCACTTGCAGTTTCTACAGAAAGAGTGTTTCAGAGCTGCTCAATCAAAAGTAAGCTTCAACTCTGTTAGTTGAATGCACAGAACAGAAAGAAGTTTCACAGAATCCTTCTGTGTAGTTTTTATTGAAGATATTCCTTTTTCCCATTATAGGTCTCTTAGCCCACTAATGTCCACTTGCAGTTTCTACAGAAGAGTGTTTCAGAACTGCTCATTCAAAAGTAAGCTTCAACTCTGTTAGTGAATGCCAGAACAGAAAGAATTTACAGAATGCTTCTGGTAGTTTTATTTAAGATATTCCTTTTCCCTAAGCCTTAGCCTCTAATGTCCACTTGCAGTTTCACAGAAAGAGTGTTTCAGAACTGCTCAATCAAAGTAGTTCACTCTGTTGTGAATCACGAACAGAAGAGTTTCACAGAATGCTTCTGTGTAGTTTTTATTTGAAGATATCCTTTTTCCACTAAGGCCTTAGGCCTGAATGTCCACTTGCGTTTCTACAGAAAGAGTGTTTCAGAACTGCTCAATCAAAAGTAGCTTCAACTCTGTTAGTGAATGCACAGAACAGAAAGAAGTTTCACAGAATGCTTCTGTGTAGTTTTTATTTGAAGATATTCCTTTTCCACTATAGGCCCCTTTGCGCTCCAATGTCCACTAGCAGTTTCTAGAAAGAGCTGTTTCAGACTGCTCAATCAAAGTAGTTCACTCTGTATTGAATGCACAGAACAAAAGAGTTTCACAGAATCTTCTGTGTAGTTTTTATTTGAAGATATTTTTTTCCACTACTGGACCCTTAGGGCACAGAATGTCCACTTGCAGTTTCTACAGAAAAGTGTTTCTAACTGCTCAATCAAAAGTAAGTTTCAACTCTGTTAGTTGAATGCACAGAACAGAAAGAAGTTTCAGAGAATCTTCTGTGTAGTTTTTATTTGAAGATATTCCTTTTTCCTCTATAGGTCTCTTAGCGCACTGAATGTCCACTTGCAGTTTCTACAGAAAGAGGGTTTCAGAACTGCTCATTGAAAAGTAAGCTTCAACTCTGTTAGATGAACGCACAAAACAGAAAGTAGTTTCATAGAATGTTTCTGTTAGTTTTTATTTGAAGATATACTTTTTTCCACTATATGGCCCTTACCGCTCTGAATGTCCACTTGCAGTTTCTACAAAAAGAGTGTTTCAGAACTGCTCAATCAAAAGTAATTTTCACCTCTGTTTGTTGAATGCACTGAACAGAGAGAAGTTTCACAGAATGCTTCTGTCTAGTTTTTATTTGAAGATACTCCTTTTTCCACACAGGACCCTTAGGGCACTGAATGTCCACTTGCAGTTTCTACAGAAAGAGTGTTTCAGAACTGCTAAATCAAAAGTATGCTTCAACTCAGTTAGATGAATGCACAGAACCAAAGAAGTTTCACAGAATGCTTCTGTGTAGTTTTTATTTGAAGATATTCCTTTTTCCACTATAGGCCCTTTGCTCTCCGTATGTCCACTGCAGTTTCTACAGAAAGACTGTTTCAGAACTGCTCAATCAAAAGTAAGCTTCATCTCTGTTATTGAATGCACAGAACAGAAGAAGTTTCACAGAATGCTTCTGTGTAGTTTTACTTTGAGGATATTCCTTTTTCCACTATAGGCCCCTTAGCGCTCTAAATCTCCACTTGCAGTTTCTACAGAAAGGGTGTTTCAGAGCTGCTCAATCAAAAGTAAGCTTCCACTCTGTTAGTTGAATGCACAGAACAGAAAGAAGTTTCACAGAATGCTTCTGTGTAGTTTTTATTGGAAGATATTCCTTTTTCCATTATAGGTCTCTTAGCCCACTAAATGTCCACTTGCAGTTTCTACCGAATGAGTGTTTCAGAACTGCTCATTCAAAAGTAAGCTTCAACTCTGTTAGATGAATGCGCAGAACAGAAAGAACTTTCACAGAATGCTTCTGTGTAGTTTTTATTTTAAGATATTCCTTTTCCCCCTATAGTCCCCTTAGCCCTCTTGATGTCCACTTGCAGTTTCCACAGAAAGGGTGTTTCAGAACTGCTCAATCAAAAGTAAGTTTCAACTCTGTTAGTTGAACGCACAGAACCAAAAGAAGTTTCACAGAATGCTTCTGTGTAGATTTTATTTGAAGATATTCCTTTTTCCAAAACAGGACCCTTAGGGCACAGAGTGTCCACTTGCAGTTTCTTCAGAAAGAGTGTTTCAAAACTGCTCAATCAAAAGTAAGCTTCAACTCTGTTAGATGAATGCACAGAACAGAAAGAAGTTTCACAGAATCCTTCTGTGTAGTTTTTATTTGAAGATATTCCTTTTTCCTCTATAGGTCTCTTAGCGCACTGAATGTCCACTTGCAGTTTCTACAGAAAGAGTGATTCAGAACTGCTCATTCAAAAGTAAGCTTCAACTCTGTTAGATGAACGCACAAAACAGAAAGTAGTTTCATAGAATGTTTCTGTTAAGTTTTTATTTGAAGATATACTTTTTTCCACTATATGCCCATTACCGCTCTGAATGTCCACTTGCAGTTTCTACAAAAAGAGTGTTTCAGAACTGCTCAATCAAAAGTAATTTTCACCACTGTTTGTTGAATGCACAGAACAGAAAGAAGTTTCACAGAATGCTTCTGTGTAGTTTTAATTTGAGGATATTCCTTTTTCCACTATAGGCCCCTTAGCGCTCTAAATCTCCACTTGCAGTTTCTACAGAAAGAGTGTTTCAGAGCTGCTCAATCAAAAGTAAGCTTCCACTCTGTTAGTTGAATGCACAGAACAGAAAGAAGTTTCACAGAATCCTTCTGTGTAGTTTTTATTGGAAGATATTCCTTTTTCCATTATAGGTCTCTTAGCCCACTAAATGTCCACTTGCAGTTTCTACAGAATGAGTGTTTCAGAACTGCTCATTCAAAAGTAAGCTTCAACTCTGTTAGATGAATGCGCAGAACAGAAAGAACTTTCACAGAATGCTTCTGTGTAGTTTTTATTTTAAGATATTCCTTTTTCCCCTATAGTCCCCTTAGCCCTCTGAATGTCCACTTGCAGTTTCAACAGAAAGAGTGTTTCAGAACTGCTCAATCAGAAGTAAGTTTCAACTCTGTTAGTTGAATCCACTGAACAGAAGGACGTTTCACAGAATGCTTCTGTGTAGTTTTTATTTGAAGACATTCCTTTCTCCACTACAGGACCCTTAGGGCACAGAACGTCCACTTGCAGTTTCTACAGAAAGAGTGTTTCAGAACTGCTCAATCAAAAGTGAGCTTCAACTCTGTTAGATGAATGCACAGAACAGAAAGTTGTTTCACAGAATGCTTCTGTGTAGTTTTTATTTAAAGATATTTCTTTTTCCACTATAGGCCCTTTAGCGCTCTGAATGTCCACTTGAAGTTTCTACGGAAAGAGTGTTTAAGAACTGCTCAATCAAAAGTAAGCTTCCACTCTGTTAGTTGAATGCACAGAACAGAAAGAAGTTTCACAGAATGCTTCTGTTTGGTTTTTATTTGAAGATATTTTTTTTACACTACAGGACCCTTAGGGCACAGAGAGTCCACTTGCAGTTTCTACAGAAAGAGTGTTTCTAAACTGCTCAATCAAATGTAAGATTCAACTCTGTTAGTTGAATGCACAGAACAGAAAGGTGTTTCACAGAATGCTTCTGTGTAGTTTTTATTCAAAGATATTCCCTTTTCCTCTATAGGCCCCATAGCTCTCTGAATATCCACTTGCAGTTTCTACAGAAAGAGGGTTTCAGAACTGCTCAATCAAAAGTAACTTTCAACTCTGTTAGTTGAATGCACAGAACCAAAAGTAGTTTCACAGAATCCTTCTGTGTAGTTTTTATTTGAAGATATTCCTTTTTCCACTACTGGACCCTTAGGGCACAGAATGTCCACTTGCAGTTTCTACAGAGTGTTTCTAAACTGCTCAATCAAAAGTAAGCTTCAACTCTGTTAGTTGAATGCACAGAACAGAAAGAAGTTTCAGAGAATCCTTCTGTGTAGTTTTTATTTGAAGATATTCCTTTTTCCTCTATAGGTCTCTTAGCGCACTGAATGTCCACTTGCAGTTTCTACAGAAAGAGTGTTTCAGAACTGCTCATTCAAAAGTAAGCTTCAACTCTGTTAGATGAACGCACAAAACAGAAAGTAGTTTCATAGAATGTTTCTGTTAGTTTTTATTTGAAGATATACTTTTTTCCACTATATGCCCATTACCGCTCTGAATGTCCACTTGCAGTTTCTACAAAAAGAGTGTTTCAGAACTGCTCAATCAAAAGTAATTTTCACCACTGTTTGTTGAATGCACAGAACAGAAAGAAGTTTCACAGAATGCTTCTGTGTAGTTTTTATTTGAAGATATTCCTTTTTCCACTATAGGCCCCTTAGCGCTCTAAATCTCCACTTGCAGTTTCTACAGAAAGGGTGTTTCAGAGCTGCTCAATCAAAAGTAAGCTTCCACTCTGTTAGTTGAATGCACAGAACAGAAAGAAGTTTCACAGAATCTTCTGTGTAGTTTTTATTGGAAGATATTCCTTTTTCCATTATAGGTCTCTTAGCCCATAAATGTCCACTTGCAGTTTCTACCGAATGAGTGTTTCAGAACTGCTCATTCAAAAGTAAGCTTCAACTCTGTTAGATGAATGCGCAGAACAGAAAGAACTTTCACAGAATGCTTCTGTGTAGTTTTTATTTTAAGATATTCCTTTTCCCCCTATAGTCCCCTTAGCCCTCTTGATGTCCACTTGCAGTTTCTACAGAAAGTGTGTTTCAGAACTGCTCAATCAAAAGTAAGTTTCAACTCTGTTAGTTGAATGCACAGAACCAAAAGAAGTTTCACAGAATGCTTCTGTGTAGATTTTATTTGAAGATATTCCTTTTTCCAAAACAGGACCCTTAGGGCACAGAGTGTCCACTTGCAGTTTCTTCAGAAAGAGTGTTTCAAAACTGCTCAATCAAAAGTAAGCTTCAACTCTGTTAGATGAATGCACAGAACAGAAAGAAGTTTCACAGAATCCTTCTGTGTAGTTTTTATTTGAAGATATTCCTTTTTCCTCTATAGGTCTCTTAGCGCACTGAATGTCCACTTGCAGTTTCTACAGAAAGAGTGATTCAGAACTGCTCATTCAAAAGTAAGCTTCAACTCTGTTAGATGAACGCACAAAACAGAAAGTAGTTTCATAGAATGTTTCTGTTAAGTTTTTATTTGAAGATATACTTTTTTCCACTATATGCCCATTACCGCTCTGAATGTCCACTTGCAGTTTCTACAAAAAGAGTGTTTCAGAACTGCTCAATCAAAAGTAATTTTCACCACTGTTTGTTGAATGCACAGAACAGAAAGAAGTTTCACAGAATGCTTCTGTGTAGTTTTAATTTGAGGATATTCCTTTTTCCACTATAGGCCCCTTAGCGCTCTAAATCTCCACTTGCAGTTTCTACAGAAAGAGTGTTTCAGAGCTGCTCAATCAAAAGTAAGCTTCCACTCTGTTAGTTGAATGCACAGAACAGAAAGAAGTTTCACAGAATCCTTCTGTGTAGTTTTTATTGGAAGATATTCCTTTTTCCATTATAGGTCTCTTAGCCCACTAAATGTCCACTTGCAGTTTCTACAGAATGAGTGTTTCAGAACTGCTCATTCAAAAGTAAGCTTCAACTCTGTTAGATGAATGCGCAGAACAGAAAGAACTTTCACAGAATGCTTCTGTGTAGTTTTTATTTTAAGATATTCCTTTTCCCCTATAGTCCCCTTAGCCCTCTTGATGTCCACTTGCAGTTTCCACAGAAAGAGTGTTTCAGAACTGCTCAATCAGAAGTAAGTTTCAACTCTGTTAGTTGAATCCACTGAACAGAAGGACGTTTCACAGAATGCTTCTGTGTAGTTTTTATTTGAAGACATTCCTTTCTCCACTACAGGACCCTTAGGGCACAGAACGTCCACTTGCAGTTTCTACAGAAAGAGTGTTTCAGAACTGCTCAATCAAAAGTGAGCTTCAACTCTGTTAGATGAATGCACAGAACAGAAAGTTGTTTCACAGAATGCTTCTGTGTAGTTTTTATTTAAAGATATTTCTTTTTCCACTATAGGCCCTTTAGCGCTCTGAATGTCCACTTGAAGTTTCTACGGAAAGAGTGTTTAAGAACTGCTCAATCAAAAGTAAGCTTCCACTCTGTTAGTTGAATGCACAGAACAGAAAGAAGTTTCACAGAATGCTTCTGTTTGGTTTTTATTTGAAGATATTTTTTTACACTACAGGACCTTAGGCACAGAAGTCCACTTGCAGTTTCTACAGAAAGAGTGTTTCTAAACTGCTCAATCAAATGTAAGATTCAACTCTGTTAGTTGAATGCACAGAACAGAAAGTAGTTTCACAGAATGCTTCTGTGTAGTTTTTATTCAAGATATTCCTTTTCTCTATAGGCCCATAGCTCTCTGAATATCCACTTGCAGTTTCTACAGAAAGAGGGTTTCAGAACTGCTCAATCAAAAGTAACTTCAACTCTGTTAGTTGAATGCACAGAACCAAAAGTAGTTTCACAGAATCCTTCTGTGTAGTTTTTATTTGAAGATATTCCTTTTTCCACTACTGGACCCTTAGGGCACAGAATGTCCACTTGCAGTTTCTACAGAGTGTTTCTAAACTGCTCAATCAAAAGTAAGCTTCAACTCTGTTAGTTGAATGCACAGAACAGAAAGAAGTTTCAGAGAATCCTTCTGTGTAGTTTTTATTTGAAGATATTCCTTTTTCCTCTATAGGTCTCTTAGCGCACTGAATGTCCACTTGCAGTTTCTACAGAAAGAGTGTTTCAGAACTGCTCATTCAAAAGTAAGCTTCAACTCTGTTAGATGAACGCACAAAACAGAAAGTAGTTTCATAGAATGTTTCTGTTTAGTTTTTATTTGAAGATATACTTTTTTCCACTATATGCCCATTACCGCTCTGAATGTCCACTTGCAGTTTCTACAAAAAGAGTGTTTCAGAACTGCTCAATCAAAAGTAATTTTCACCACTGTTTGTTGAATGCACAGAACAGAAAGAAGTTTCACAGAATGCTTCTGTGTAGTTTTAATTTGAGGATATTCCTTTTTCCACTATAGGCCCCTTAGAGCTCTAAATCTCCACTTGCAGTTTCTACAGAAAGGGTGTTTCAGAGCTGCTCAATCAAAAGTAAGCTTCCACTCTGTTAGTTGAATGCACAGAACAGAAAGAAGTTTCACAGAATGCTTCTGTGTAGTTTTTATTGGAAGATATTCCTTTTTCCATTATAGGTCTCTTAGCCCACTAAATGTCCACTTGCAGTTTCTACCGAATGAGTGTTTCAGAACTGCTCATTCAAAAGTAAGCTTCAACTCTGTTAGATGAATGCGCAGAACAGAAAGAACTTTCACAGAATGCTTCTGTGTAGTTTTTATTTTAAGATATTCCTTTTCCCCCTATAGTCCCCTTAGCCCTCTTGATGTCCACTTGCAGTTTCCACAGAAAGGGTGTTTCAGAACTGCTCAATCAAAAGTAAGTTTCAACTCTGTTAGTTGAACGCACAGAACAAAAGAAGTTTCACAGAATGCTTCTGTGTAGATTTTATTTGAAGATATTCCTTTTTCCAAAACAGGACCCTTAGGGCACAGAGTGTCCACTTGCAGTTTCTTCAGAAAGAGTGTTTCAAAACTGCTCAATCAAAAGTAAGCTTCAACTCTGTTAGATGAATGCACAGAACAGAAAGAAGTTTCACAGAATCCTTCTGTGTAGTTTTTATTTGAAGATATTCCTTTTTCCTCTATAGGTCTCTTAGCGCACTGAATGTCCACTTGCAGTTTCTACAGAAAGAGTGATTCAGAACTGCTCATTCAAAAGTAAGCTTCAACTCTGTTAGATGAACGCACAAAACAGAAAGTAGTTTCATAGAATGTTTCTGTTAAGTTTTTATTTGAAGATATACTTTTTTCCACTATATGCCCATTACCGCTCTGAATGTCCACTTGCAGTTTCTACAAAAAGAGTGTTTCAGAACTGCTCAATCAAAAGTAATTTTCACCACTGTTTGTTGAATGCACAGAACAGAAAGAAGTTTCACAGAATGCTTCTGTGTAGTTTTAATTTGAGGATATTCCTTTTTCCACTATAGGCCCCTTAGCGCTCTAAATCTCCACTTGCAGTTTCTACAGAAAGAGTGTTTCAGAGCTGCTCAATCAAAAGTAAGCTTCCACTCTGTTAGTTGAATGCACAGAACAGAAAGAAGTTTCACAGAATCCTTCTGTGTAGTTTTTATTGGAAGATATTCCTTTTTCCATTATAGGTCTCTTAGCCCACTAAATGTCCACTTGCAGTTTCTACAGAATGAGTGTTTCAGAACTGCTCATTCAAAAGTAAGCTTCAACTCTGTTAGATGAATGCGCAGAACAGAAAGAACTTTCACAGAATGCTTCTGTGTAGTTTTTATTTTAAGATATTCCTTTTTCCCCTATAGTCCCCTTAGCCCTCTTGATGTCCACTTGCAGTTTCCACAGAAAGAGTGTTTCAGAACTGCTCAATCAGAAGTAAGTTTCAACTCTGTTAGTTGAATCCACTGAACAGAAGGACGTTTCACAGAATGCTTCTGTGTAGTTTTTATTTGAAGACATTCCTTTCTCCACTACAGGACCCTTAGGGCACAGAACGTCCACTTGCAGTTTCTACAGAAAGAGTGTTTCAGAACTGCTCAATCAAAAGTGAGCTTCAACTCTGTTAGATGAATGCACAGAACAGAAAGTTGTTTCACAGAATGCTTCTGTGTAGTTTTTATTTAAAGATATTTCTTTTTCCACTATAGGCCCTTTAGCGCTCTGAATGTCCACTTGAAGTTTCTACGGAAAGAGTGTTTAAGAACTGCTCAATCAAAAGTAAGCTTCCACTCTGTTAGTTGAATGCACAGAACAGAAAGAAGTTTCACAGAATGCTTCTGTTTGGTTTTTATTTGAAGATATTTTTTTTACACTACAGGACCCTTAGGGCACAGAGAGTCCACTTGCAGTTTCTACAGAAAGAGTGTTTCTAAACTGCTCAATCAAATGTAAGATTCAACTCTGTTAGTTGAATGCACAGAACAGAAAGTAGTTTCACAGAATGCTTCTGTGTAGTTTTTATTCAAAGATATTCCCTTTTCCTCTATAGGCCCCATAGCTCTCTGAATATCCACTTGCAGTTTCTACAGAAAGAGGGTTTCAGAACTGCTCAATCAAAAGTAACTTCAACTCTGTTAGTTGAATGCACAGAACAAAAAGTAGTTTCACAGAATCCTTCTGTGTAGTTTTTATTTGAAGATATTCCTTTTTCCACTACTGGACCCTTAGGGCACAGAATGTCCACTTGCAGTTTCTACAGAGTGTTTCTAAACTGCTCAATCAAAAGTAAGCTTCAACTCTGTTAGTTGAATGCACAGAACAGAAAGAAGTTTCAGAGAATCCTTCTGTGTAGTTTTTATTTGAAGATATCCTTTTTCCTCTATAGGTCTCTTAGCGCACTGAATGTCCACTTGCAGTTTCTACAGAAAGAGTGTTTCAGAACTGCTCATTCAAAAGTAAGCTTCAACTCTGTTAGATGAACGCACAAAACAGAAAGTAGTTTCATAGAATGTTTCTGTTAAGTTTTTATTTGAAGATATACTTTTTTCCACTATATGCCCATTACCGCTCTGAATGTCCACTTGCAGTTTCTACAAAAAGAGTGTTTCAGAACTGCTCAATCAAAAGTAATTTTCACCACTGTTTGTTGAATGCACAGAACAGAAAGAAGTTTCACAGAATGCTTCTGTGTAGATTTTATTTGAAGATATTCCTTTTTCCACTATAGGCCCCTTAGCGCTCTAAATCTCCACTTGCAGTTTCTACAGAAAGGGTGTTTCAGAGCTGCTCAATCAAAAGTAAGCTTCCACTCTGTTAGTTGAATGCACAGAACAGAAAGAAGTTTCACAGAATGCTTCTGTGTAGTTTTTATTGGAAGATATTCCTTTTTCCATTATAGGTCTCTTAGCCCACTAAATGTCCACTTGCAGTTTCTACCGAATGAGTGTTTCAGAACTGCTCATTCAAAAGTAAGCTTCAACTCTGTTAGATGAATGCACAGAACAGAAAGAACTTTCACAGAATGCTTCTGTGTAGTTTTTATTTTAAGATATTCCTTTTTCCATTATATGCCCATTAGCCCTCTTGATGTCCACTTGCAGTTTCTACAGAAAGGGTGTTTCAGAACTGCTCAATCAAAAGTAAGCTTCAACTCTGTTAGTTGAATGCACAGAACCAAAAGAAGTTTCACAGAATGCTTCTGTGTAGATTTTATTTGAAGATATTCCTTTTTCCAAAACAGGACCCTTAGGGCACAGAGTGTCCACTTGCAGTTTCTTCAGAAAGAGTGTTTCAAAACTGCTCAATCAAAAGTAAGCTTCAACTCTGTTAGATGAATGCACAGAACAGAAAGAAGTTTCACAGAATCCTTCTGTGTAGTTTTTATTTGAAGATATTCCTTTTTCCTCTATAGGTCTCTTAGCGCACTGAATGTCCACTTGCAGTTTCTACAGAAAGAGTGATTCAGAACTGCTCATTCAAAAGTAAGCTTCAACTCTGTTAGATGAACGCACAAAACAGAAAGTAGTTTCATAGAATGTTTCTGTTAAGTTTTTATTTGAAGATATACTTTTTTCCACTATATGCCCATTACCGCTCTGAATGTCCACTTGCAGTTTCTACAAAAAGAGTGTTTCAGAACTGCTCAATCAAAAGTAATTTTCACCACTGTTTGTTGAATGCACAGAACAGAAAGAAGTTTCACAGAATGCTTCTGTGTAGTTTTAATTTGAGGATATTCCTTTTTCCACTATAGGCCCCTTAGCGCTCTAAATCTCCACTTGCAGTTTCTACAGAAAGAGTGTTTCAGAGCTGCTCAATCAAAAGTAAGCTTCCACTCTGTTAGTTGAATGCACAGAACAGAAAGAAGTTTCACAGAATCCTTCTGTGTAGTTTTTATTGGAAGATATTCCTTTTTCCATTATAGGTCTCTTAGCCCACTAAATGTCCACTTGCAGTTTCTACAGAATGAGTGTTTCAGAACTGCTCATTCAAAAGTAAGCTTCAACTCTGTTAGATGAATGCGCAGAACAGAAAGAACTTTCACAGAATGCTTCTGTGTAGTTTTTATTTTAAGATATTCCTTTTCCCCCTATAGTCCCCTTAGCCCTCTTGATGTCCACTTGCAGTTTCCACAGAAAGAGTGTTTCAGAACTGCTCAATCAGAAGTAAGTTTCAACTCTGTTAGTTGAATCCACTGAACAGAAGGAGGTTTCACAGAATGCTTCTGTGTAGTTTTTATTTGAAGACATTCCTTTTTCCACTAGAGGACCCTTAGGGCACTGAATCTCCACTTGCAGTTTCTTCAGAAAGAGTGTTTCAGAACTGCTCAATCAAAAGTGAGCTTCAACTCTGTTAGATGAATGCACAGAACAGAAAGAAGTTTCACAGAATGCTTCTGTGTAGTTTTTATTTAAAGATATTCCTTTTTCCACTATAGGCCCTTTAGCGCTCTGAATGTCCACTTGACGTTTCTACGGAAAGAGTGTTTAAGAAGTGCTCAATCAAAAGGAAGCTTCAATTCTGTTTGTTGAATTCATAGAACAGAAAGAAGTTTCACAGAATGCTTCTCTGTAGTTTTAATTTGAGGATACTCCATTTTCCTGTATTGGCCCCTTTGCGCTCCAATTGTCCACTAGCAGTTTCTATAGAAAGAGGGTTTCAGAACTGCTCAATCAAAAGTAAGCTTCAACTCTGTTAGTTGAATGCACAGAACCAAAAGTAGTTTCACAGAATCCTTCTGTGTAGTTTTTATTTGAAGATATTCCTTTTTCCACTACTGGACCCTTAGGGCACAGAATGTCCACTTGCAGTTTCTACAGAAAGAGTGTTTCTAAACTGCTCAATCAAAAGTAAGTTTCAACTCTGTTAGTTGAATGCACAGAACAGAAAGAAGTTTCAGAGAATCCTTCTGTGTAGTTTTTATTTGAAGATATTCCTTTTTCCTCTATAGGTCTCTTAGCGCACTGAATGTCCACTTGCAGTTTCTACAGAAAGAGTGTTTCAGAACTGCTCATTGAAAAGTAAGCTTCAACTCTGTTAGATGAACGCACAAAACAGAAAGTAGTTTCATAGAATGTTTCTGTTTAGTTTTTATTTGAAGATATACTTTTTTCCACTATATGCCCTTACCGCTCTGAATGTCCACTTGCAGTTTCTACAAAAAGAGTGTTTCAGAACTGCTCAATCAAAAGTAATTTTCACCTCTGTTTGTTGAATGCACTGAACAGAGAGAAGTTTCACAGAATGCTTCTGTCTAGTTTTTATTTGAAGATACTCCTTTTTCCACCACAGGACCCTTAGGGCACTGATTGTCCACTTGCAGTTTCTACAGAAAGAGTGTTTCAGAACTGCTATATCAAAAGTATGCTTCAACTCCGTTAGATGAATGCACAGAACCAAAAGAAGTTTCACAGAATGCTTCTGTGTAGTTTTATTTGAAGATATTCCTTTTTCCACTATAGGCCCCTTTGCTCTCCGTATGTCCACTAGCAGTTTCTACAGAAAGACTGTTTCAGAACTGCTCAATCAAAAGTAAGCTTCATCTCTGTTATTTGAATGCACAGAACAGAATGAAGTTTCACAGAATGCTTCTGTGTAGTTTTACTTTGAGGATATTCCTTTTTCCACTATAGGCCCCTTAGCGCTCTAAATCTCCACTTGCAGTTTCTACAGAAAGGGTGTTTCAGAGCTGCTCAATCAAAAGTAAGCTTCCACTCTGTTAGTTGAATGCACAGAACAGAAAGAAGTTTCACAGAATGCTTCTGTGTAGTTTTTATTGGAAGATATTCCTTTTTCCATTATAGGTCTCTTAGCCCACTAAATGTCCACTTGCAGTTTCTACGAATGAGTGTTTCAGAACTGCTCATTCAAAAGTAAGCTTCAACTCTGTTAGATGAATGCGCAGAACAGAAAGAACTTTCACAGAATGCTTCTGTGTAGTTTTTATTTTAAGATATTCCTTTTCCCCCTATAGTCCCCTTAGCCCTCTTGATGTCCACTTGCAGTTTCCACAGAAAGGGTGTTTCAGAACTGCTCAATCAAAAGTAAGTTTCAACTCTGTTAGTTGAATGCACAGAACCAAAAGAAGTTTCACAGAATGCTTCTGTGTAGATTTTATTTGAAGATATTCCTTTTTCCAAACAGGACCCTTAGGGCACAGAGTGTCCACTTGCAGTTTCTTCAGAAAGAGTGTTTCAAAACTGCTCAATCAAAAGTAAGCTTCAACTCTGTTAGATGAATGCACAGAACAGAAAGAAGTTTCACAGAATCCTTCTGTGTAGTTTTTATTTGAAGATATTCCTTTTTCCCCTATAGGTCTCTTAGCGCACTGAATGTCCACTTGCAGTTTCTACAGAAAGAGTGATTCAGAACTGCTCATTCAAAAGTAAGCTTCAACTCTGTTAGATGAACGCACAAAACAGAAAGTAGTTTCATAGAATGTTTCTGTTAAGTTTTTATTTGAAGATATACTTTTTTCCACTATATGCCCATTACCGCTCTGAATGTCCACTTGCAGTTTCTACAAAAGAGTGTTTTCAGAACTGCTCAATCAAAAGTAATTTTCACCCTGTTTGTTGAATGCACAGAACAGAAAGAAGTTTCACAGAATGCTTCTGTGTAGTTTTAATTTGAGGATATTCCTTTTTCCACTATAGGCCCCTTAGCGCTCTAAATCTCCACTTGCAGTTTCTACAGAAAGGGTGTTTCAGAGCTGCTCAATCAAAAGTAAGCTTCCACTCTGTTAGTTGAATGCACAGAACAGAAAGAAGTTTCACAGAATGCATGTGTGTAGTTTTTATTGGAAGATATTCCTTTTTCCATTATAGGTCTCGTAGCCCATTAAATGTCCACTTGCAGTTTCTACAGAATGAGTGTTTCAGAACTGCTCATTCAAAAGTAAGCTTCAACTCTGTTAGATGAATGCGCAGAACAAAAGAACTTTCACAGAATGCTTCTGTGTAGTTTTTATTTTAAGATATTCCTTTTCCCCTATAGTCCCTTAGCCCTCTGATGTCCACTTGCAGTTTCCACCAGAAAGGGTGTTTCAGACTGCTCAATCAAAAGTAAGCTTCAACTCTGTTAGTTGAATGCACAGAACAAAAGAAGTTTCAGCAGAATGCTTCTGTGTAGATTTTATTTGAAGATATTCTTTTTCCAAAACAGGACCCTTAGGGCACAGAGTGTCCACTTGCAGTTTCTTCAGAAAGAGTGTTTCAAAACTGCTCAATCAAAAAGTAAGTCCTTCAACTCTGTTAGATGAATGCACAGAACCAGAAAGAAGTTTCACAGAATCCTTCCTGTGTAGTTTTTATTTGGAAGATATTCCTTTTTCCCTCTATAGGTCCTCTTAGCGCACCTGAATGTCCACTTGCAGTTCTACAGAAAGAGTGATTCAGAACTGCTCATTCAAAAGTAAAGCTTTCATACTCTGTTAGATGAACGCACAAACAGAAAGTAGTTTCATAGAATGTTTCTGGTTAAGTTTTTATTTGTAGATATACTTTTTTCCACTAAATGCCCTTAGCGCTCTGAATGTCCACTTGCAGTTTCTACAACAAGAGTGTGTTCAGAACTGCTCAATCAAAAGTAATTTCCACCACTGTTGTTGAATGCACAGAACAGAAAGAAGTTTCACAGAATGCTTCTGGTAGTTTTTAATTTGCGGATATTCTTTTTCCACTATAGCCCCTTAGCGCTCTAAATCTCCACTTGCAGTTTCTACAGAAAGAGTGTTTCAGAGCTGCTCAATCAAAAGTAAGCTTCCACTCTGTTAGTTGAATGCACAGAACTGAAAGAAGTTTCACAGAATCCTTCTGTGTAGTTTTTATTGGAAGATATTCCTTTTTCCTTATAGGTCTCTATAGCCACTAAATGTCCACTTGCAGTTTCTACAGAATGAGGTTTCAGAACTGCTCATTCAAAAGTAAGCTTCAAACTCTGTTAGATGAATGCGCAGAACAGAAAGAACTTTCACAGAATGCTTCTGTGTAGTTTTTATTTAAGATATTCCTTTTCCCCTATAGTCCCCTTAGCCCTCTTGTTCCACTTGCACGTTTCCACAGAAAGAGTGTTTCCAGAACTGCTCCAATCAGAAGTAAAGTTCAACTCTGTTAGTTGAATCCACTGAACAAGAAAGGAAGGTTTCACAGAATGCCTTCTGTGTAGATTTTATTTGAAGACATTCCTTTTTCCCCGTAGAGGACCCTTAGGAGCACTGAATCTCCACTTGCAGTTTTTCTTCAGAAATAGTGTTTTGAGAACTGCTCAATCAAAAGTGAAGCTTCAAACTCTGTTAGATGAATGCCACAGAACAGAAAGAAGTTTCACAGAAATGTTCTGTGTAGTTTCTATTTAAAGATATTCCTTTTTCCACTATAGGCCCTTAGCCGCTCTGAATGTCCACTTGCAGTTTCTACGAAAGAGTGTTTCAGAAGTGCTCAATCAAAAGTAAGCTTCATTCTGTTTGTTGAATGCACAGAACAGAAAGAAGTTTCACAGAATGCTTCTGTGTAGTTTTATTTGAGGATATTCCTTTTCCCTGTATGGCCCTTGCGCCTCCAATGTCCACTTGCAGTTTCTACAGAAAGAGTGTTTCAGAACTGCTCAATCAAAAGTAAGCTTCCACTTGTTTAGTTGAATGCACAGAACAAAAGAGTTTCACAGAATCCTTCTGTGTAGTTTTTATTGGAAGATATTCCTTTTTCCATTATAGGTCTCTTAGCCCACTAAATGTCCACTTGCAGTTTCTACAGAATGAGTGTTTCAGAACTGCTCAATCAAAAGTAAGCTTCAACTCTGTTAGATGAATGCGCAGAACAGAAAGAATTTCACAGAATGCTTCTGTGTAGTTTTTATTTTAAGATATTCCTTTTCCCCTATAGTCCCCTTAGCCCTCTTGTGTCCACTTGCAGTTTCCACAGAAAGGTGTTTCAGAACTGCTCAATCAGAAGTAAGTTTCAACTCTGTTAGTTGAATCCACTGAACAGAAGGAGGTTTCACAGAATGCTTCTGTGTAGATTTATTTGAAGACATTCCTTTTTCCAGTAGAGGACCCTTAGGGCACTGAATTCCACTTGCAGTTTCTACAGAAAGAGTGTTTGAGAACTGCTCAATCAAAAGTGAGCTTCAACTCTGTTAGATGAATGCACAGAACAGAAGAAGTTTCACAGAATGCTTCTGTGTAGTTTCTATTTAAAGATATTCCTTTTTCCACTATAGGCCCTTTAGCGCTCTGAATGTCCACTTGACGTTTCTACGGAAAGAGTGTTTAAGAAGTGCTCAATCAAAAGGAAGCTTCAATTCTGTTTGTTGAATTCATAGAACAGAAAGAAGTTTCACAGAATGCTTCTCTGTAGTTTTAATTTGAGGATACTCCATTTTCCTGTATTGGCCCCTTTGCGCTCCAATTGTCCACTAGCAGTTTCTATAGAAAGAGGGTTTCAGAACTGCTCAATCAAAAGTAAGCTTCAACTCTGTTAGTTGAATGCACAGAACCAAAAGTAGTTTCACAGAATCCTTCTGTGTAGTTTTTATTTGAAGATATTCCTTTTTCCACTACTGGACCTTAGGGCACAGAATGTCCACTTGCCGTTTCTACAGAAAGAGTGTTTCTAAACTGCTCAATCAAAAGTAAGTTTCAACTCTGTTAGTTGAATGCACAGAACAGAAAGAAGTTTCAGAGAATCCTTCTGTGTAGTTTTTATTTGAAGATATTCCTTTTTCCTCTATAGGTCTCTTAGCGCACTGAATGTCCACTTGCAGTTTCTACAGAAAGAGTGTTTCAGAACTGCTCATTTGAAAAGTAAGCTTCAACTCTGTTAGATGAACGCACAAAACAGAAAGTAGTTTCATAGAATGTTTCTGTTTAGTTTTTATTTGAAGATATATTTTTTCCACTATATGCCCCTTACCGCTCTGAATGTCCACTTGCAGTTTCTACAAAAAGAGTGTTTCAGAACTGCTCAATCAAAAGTAATTTTCACCTCTGTTTGTTGAATGCACTGAACAGAGAGAAGTTTCACAGAATGCTTCTGTCTAGTTTTTATTTGAAGATACTCCTTTTTCCACCACAGGACCCTTAGGGCACTGATTGTCCACTTGCAGTTTCTACAGAAAGAGTGTTTCAGAACTGCTATATCAAAAGTATGCTTCAACTCCGTTAGATGAATGCACAGAACCAAAAGAAGTTTCACAGAATGCTTCTGTGTAGTTTATATTTGAAGATATTCCTTTTTCCACTATAGGCCCCTTTGCTCTCCGTATGTCCACTAGCAGTTTCTACAGAAAGAGTGTTTCAGAACTGCTCAATCAAAAGTAAGCTTCATCTCTGTTATTTGAATGCACAGAACAGAAATGAAGTTTCACAGAATGCTTCTGTGTAGTTTTACTTTGAGGATATTCCTTTTTCCACTCTAGGCCCCTTAGCGCTCTAAATCTCCACTTGCAGTTTCTACAGAAAGAGTTTTTCAGAACTGCTCAATCAAAAGTAAGCTTCCACTCTGTTAGTTGAATGCACAGAACAGAAAGAAGTTTCACAGAATGCTTCTGTGTAGTTTTTATTGGAATATATTCCTTTTTCCATTATAGGTCTCTTAGCCCACAAAATGTCCACTTGCAGTTTCTACAGAATGAGTGTTTCAGAACTGCTCATTCAAAAGTAAGATTCAACTCTGTTAGATGAATGCGCAGAACAGAAAACTTTCACAGAATGCTTCTGTGTAGTTTTTTATTTTAAGATATTCCTTTTTCCCCCTCTAGTCCCTTAGCCCTCTGGATGTCCACTTGCAGTTTCTACAGAAAGAGTGTTTCAGAACTGCTCAATCAGAAGTAAGTTTCAACTCTGTTAGTTGAATCCACTGAACAGAAGGACGTTTCACAGAATGCTTCTGTGTAGTTTTTATTTGAAGACATTCCTTTCTCCACTACAGGACCCTTAGGGCACAGAACGTCCACTTGCAGTTTCTACAGAAAGAGTGTTTCAGAACTGCTCAATCAAAAGTGAGCTTCAACTCTGTTAGATGAATGCACAGAACAGAAAGTTGTTGCACAGAATGCTTCTGTGTAGTTTTTTATTTAAGATATTTCTTTTTCCCTATAGGCCCTTTAGCGCTCTGAATGTCCACTTGAAGTTTCTACGGAAAGAGTGTTTAAGAACTGCTCAATCAAAGTAAGCTTCCACTCTGTTAGTTGAATGCACAGAACAGAAAGAAGTTTCACCAGAATGCTTCTGTTTGGTTTTTATTTGAAGATATTTTTTTACACTAAGGACCCTTAGGCACAGAGAGTCCACTTGCATTTCTACAGAAAGAGTGTTTCTAAACTGCTCAATCAAATGTAGATTCAACCTGTTAGTTGAATGCACAGAACAGAAAGGTGTTTCACAGAATGCTTCTGTGTAGTTTTTATTCAAGATATTCCCTTTTCCTCTATAGGCCCATAGCTCTTGAATATCCCTTGCAGTTTCTACAGAAAGAGGGTTTCAGAACTGCTCAATCAAAAGTAACTTTCAAGCCTCTGGTTAGTTGAATGCACAGAAACCAAAAGTAGTTTTCACAGAACCTTCTGTGTAGTTTTTTATTGGAAGATATTCCTTTTTCCACTACTGGACCACTTAGGGCACAGAATGTCCACTTGCAGTTCTACAGAAAGTGTTTCTAGAACTGCTCAATCAAAAGTAAGCTTCAATCTGTTAGTTGAATGCACAGATACAGAAAGAAGTTTCAAACAGCCTTCTGTGTAGTTTTTATGTTTGATGATTCCTTTTTTCCACTATAGGTCCTCTGGTAGCGCATTAATGTCCACTTGCAGTTTCTACAGAAGAGTGTTTCAGAACTGCTCATCAAAAGTAAGCTTCAACTCTGTTAGATGAATGCCAGAAGAAAGAATTTCACAGAATGCTTCTGTGTAGTTTTTATTTTAAGATATTCTTTTTCCCCTATAGCCATTACCTCTGAAGTCCACTTGCAGTTTACAGAAAGAGTGTTTCAGAACTGCTCAATCAAAATAAGTTCAACTCTGTTGTTGAATGCACAGAACAGAAAGAAGTTTCACAGAATGCTTCTGTGTAGTTTTATTTGAAGATATCCCTTTTTCCACTACAGGCCCTTAGGGCATGGATGTCCACTTGCAGTTTCTACAGAAGAGTGTTTCAGAACTGCTCAATCAAAAGTAAGCTTCGCATCTGTTAGTTGAATGCACAGACAGAAAGAAGTTTCACAGAATCCTTCTGTGTAGTTTTTATTGGAAGATATTCCTTTTTCCCTATAGGTCCTTGCCATAAATGTCCACTTGCAGTTTCTACGAAGAGTGTTCAGAACTGCTCATCAAAAGTAAGCTTCACTCTGTTAGTGATGCCAGAAAGAAAGATTCACAGAATGCTTCTGTGTAGTTTTTATTTTAAGATATCCTTTTCCCTTAGTCCTTAGCCTCTGATGTCCACTTGCAGTTTCTACAGAAAGAGTGTTTCAGAACTGCTCAACAAAGTAAGTTCAACTCTGTTAGTTGACAGAACAGAAGAAGTTCACAGAATGTTCTGTGTAGTTTTATTTGAGAATTCTTTTTCCACTATAGGCCTTGGCCGAAGTCACTTCAGTTTCTCGAAGTGTTCAGAACTGCAATCAAGTGACTCCCTGTAGGAATGCACAAAAGAAAACAGTCCGTGTATATTTGTTTACTTAGTTCTAACAGAAACGAAGGTTTCAGAACTGAATCAATGTCACTGAGTTAACAAAGAAAGAAGTTTACAGAAGCTTCATAGAGAACCTCCTAAGTTAGCTCTAAATCCCATTGCAGCAGAAAAGTTTTCAACTGGTAAAGTAAGCTTCTTACACAGAAACAGAAGAAGTTTCACAGAATCCTTCTGTGTGTTTTTATTGGAAGATATTCCTTTTTCCATTATAGGTCTCTTAGCCCACAAATGTCCACTTGCAGTTTCTACAGAATGAGTGTTTCAGAACTGCTCATTCAAAAGTAAGCTTCAACTCTGTTAGATGAATGCGGAGAACAGGAAGATCACAGAATGCTTCTGTGTAGTTTTTATTTTAAGATATTCCTTTTTCCCCTCTAGTCCCCTTAGCCCTCTGGATGTCCACTTGCAGTTTCCACAGAAAGAGTGTTTCAGAACTGCTCAATCAGAAGTAAGTTTCAACTCTGTTAGTTGAATCCACTGAACAGAAGGACGTTTCACAGAATGCTTCTGTGTAGTTTTTATTTGAAGACATTCCTTTCTCCACTACAGGACCCTTAGGGCACAGAACGTCCACTTGCAGTTTCTACAGAAAGAGTGTTTCAGAACTGCTCAATCAAAAGTGAGCTTCAACTCTGTTAGATGAATGCACAGAACAGAAAGTAGTTTCACAGAATCCTTCTGTGTAGTTTTTTTTAAAGATATTTCTTTTTCCACTATAGGCCCTTTAGCGCTCTGAATGTCCACTTGAAGTTTCTACGGAAAGAGTGTTTAAGAACTGCTCAATCAAAAGTAAGCTTCCACTCTGTTAGTTGAATGCACAGAACAGAAAGAAGTTTCACAGAATGCTTCTGTTTGGTTTTTATTTGAAGATATTTTTTTTACACTACAGGACCCTTAGGGCACAGAATGTCCACTTGCAGTTTCTACAGAAAGAGTGTTTCTAAACTGCTCAATCAAATGTAAGATTCAACTCTGTTAGTTGAATGCACAGAACAGAAAGGTGTTTCACAGAATGCTTCTGTGTAGTTTTTATTTAAAGATATTCCGTTTTCCTCTATAGGCCCCATAGCCTCTGATATCCACTTGCAGTTTCTACAGAAAGAGGGTTTCAGAACTGCTCAATCAAAAGTAAG
Source organism: Nomascus leucogenys (assembly GCF_006542625.1). Taxonomy (NCBI): domain Eukaryota; kingdom Metazoa; phylum Chordata; class Mammalia; order Primates; family Hylobatidae; genus Nomascus; species Nomascus leucogenys. The sequence continues at coordinate 68,562 of NW_022097584.1, forward strand.
CTTCAACTCTGTTAGTTGAATGCACAGAACCAAAAGTAGTTTCACAGAATCCTTCTGTGTAGTTTTTATTTGAAGATATTCCTTTTTCCACTACTGGACCCTTAGGGCACAGAATGTCCACTTGCAGTTTCTACAGAAAGAGTGTTTCTAAACTGCTCAATCAAAAGTAAGCTTCAACTCTGTTAGTTGAATGCACAGAACAGAAAGAAGTTTCAGAGAATCCTTCTGTGTAGTTTTTATTTGAAGATATCCTTTTTCCTCTATAGGTCTCTTAGCGCACTGAATGTCCACTTGCAGTTTCTACAGAAAGAGTGATTCAGAACTGCTCATTCAAAAGTAAGCTTCAACTCTGTTAGATGAACGCACAAAACAGAAAGTAGTTTCATAGAATGTTTCTGTTAAGTTTTTATTTGAAGATATACTTTTTTCCACTATATGCCCATTACCGCTCTGAATGTCCACTTGCAGTTTCTACAAAAAGAGTGTTTCAGAACTGCTCAATCAAAAGTAATTTTCACCACTGTTTGTTGAATGCACAGAACAGAAAGAAGTTTCACAGAATGCTTCTGTGTAGTTTTAATTTGAGGATATTCCTTTTTCCACTATAGGCCCCTTAGCGCTCTAAATCTCCACTTGCAGTTTCTACAGAAAGAGTGTTTCAGAGCTGCTCAATCAAAAGTAAGCTTCCACTCTGTTAGTTGAATGCACAGAACAGAAAGAAGTTTCACAGAATCCTTCTGTGTAGTTTTTATTGGAAGATATTCCTTTTTCCATTATAGGTCTCTTAGCCCACTAAATGTCCACTTGCAGTTTCTACAGAATGAGTGTTTCAGAACTGCTCATTCAAAAGTAAGCTTCAACTCTGTTAGATGAATGCGCAGAACAGAAAGAACTTTCACAGAATGCTTCTGTGTAGTTTTTATTTTAAGATATTCCTTTTCCCCCTATAGTCCCCTTAGCCCTCTGTATGTCCACTTGCAGTTTCCACAGAAAGAGTGTTTCAGAACTGCTCAATCAGAAGTAAGTTTCAACTCTGTTAGTTGAATCCACTGAACAGAAGGAGGTTTCACAGAATGCTTCTGTGTAGTTTTTATTTGAAGACATTCCTTTTTCCACTAGAGGACCCTTAGGGCACTGAATCTCCACTTGCAGTTTCTACAGAAAGAGTGTTTCAGAACTGCTCAATCAAAAGTGAGCTTCAACTCTGTTAGATGAATGCACAGAACAGAAAGAAGTTTCACAGAATGCTTCTGTGTAGTTTTTATTTAAAGATATTCCTTTTTCCACTATAGGCCCTTTAGCGCTCTGAATGTCCACTTGACGTTTCTACGGAAAGAGTGTTTAAGAAGTGCTCAATCAAAAGGAAGCTTCAATTCTGTTTGTTGAATTCATAGAACAGAAAGAAGTTTCACAGAATGCTTCTCTGTAGTTTTAATTTGAGGATACTCCATTTTCCTGTATTGGCCCCTTTGCGCTCCAATTGTCCACTAGCAGTTTCTATAGAAAGAGGGTTTCAGAACTGCTCAATCAAAAGTAAGCTTCAACTCTGTTAGTTGAATGCACAGAACCAAAAGTAGTTTCACAGAATCCTTCTGTGTAGTTTTTATTTGAAGATATTCCTTTTTCCACTACTGGACCCTTAGGGCACAGAATGTCCACTTGCAGTTTCTACAGAAAGAGTGTTTCTAAACTGCTCAATCAAAAGTAAGTTTCAACTCTGTTAGTTGAATGCACAGAACAGAAAGAAGTTTCAGAGAATCCTTCTGTGTAGTTTTTATTTGAAGATATTCCTTTTTCCTCTATAGGTCTCTTAGCGCACTGAATGTCCACTTGCAGTTTCTACAGAAAGAGTGTTTCAGAACTGCTCATTGAAAAGTAAGCTTCAACTCTGTTAGATGAACGCACAAAACAGAAAGTAGTTTCATAGAATGTTTCTGTTTAGTTTTTATTTGAAGATATACTTTTTTCCACTATATGCCCTTACCGCTCTGAATGTCCACTTGCAGTTTCTACATAAAGAGTGTTTCAGAACTGCTCAATCAAAAGTAATTTTCACCTCTGTTTGTTGAATGCACTGAACAGAGAGAAGTTTCACAGAATGCTTCTGTCTAGTTTTTATTTGAAGATACTCCTTTTTCCACCACAGGACCCTTAGGGCACTGATTGTCCACTTGCAGTTTCTACAGAAAGAGTGTTTCAGAACTGCTATATCAAAAGTATGCTTCAACTCCGTTAGATGAATGCACAGAACCAAAAGAAGTTTCACAGAATGCTTCTGTGTAGTTTTTATTTGAAGATATTCCTTTTTCCACTATAGGCCCCTTTGCTCTCCGTATGTCCACTAGCAGTTTCTACAGAAAGACTGTTTCAGAACTGCTCAATCAAAAGTAAGCTTCAACTCTGTTAGTTGAATGCACAGAACAGAGAGAAGTTTCACAGAATGCTTCTGTGTAGTTTTACTTTGAGGATATTCCTTTTTCCACTATAGGCCCCTTAGCGCTCTAAATCTCCACTTGCAGTTTCTACAGAAAGGGTGTTTCAGAGCTGCTCAATCAAAAGTAAGCTTCCACTCTGTTAGTTGAATGCACAGAACAGAAAGAAGTTTCACAGAATGCTTCTGTGTAGTTTTTATTGGAAGATATTCCTTTTTCCATTATAGGTCTCTTAGCCCAATAAATGTCCACTTGCAGTTTCTACCGAATGAGTGTTTCAGAACTGCTCATTCAAAAGTAAGCTTCAACTCTGTTAGATGAATGCCAGAACAGAAAGATTTCACAGAATGCTTCTGTGTAGTTTTATTTAAGATATTCCTTTTCCCCTTAGCCTCTTGATGTCCACTTGCAGTTTCACAGAAAGGTGTTTCAGAACTGCTCAATCAAAAGTAAGTTCAACTCTGTTAGTTGAATGCACAGAACAGAAAGAAGTTTCACAGAATCCTTCTGTGTAGTTTTTATTTGAAGATATTCCTTTTTCCTCTATAGGTCTCTTAGCGCACTGAATGTCCACTTGCAGTTTCTACAGAAAGAGTGATTCAGAACTGCTCATTCAAAAGTAAGCTTCAACTCTGTTAGATGAACGCACAAAACAGAAAGTAGTTTCATAGAATGTTTCTGTTAAGTTTTTATTTGAAGATATACTTTTTTCCACTATATGCCCATTACCGCTCTGAATGTCCACTTGCAGTTTCTACAAAAAGAGTGTTTCAGAACTGCTCAATCAAAAGTAATTTTCACCACTGTTTGTTGAATGCACAGAACAGAAAGAAGTTTCACAGAATGCTTCTGTGTAGTTTTAATTTGAGGATATTCCTTTTTCCACTATAGGCCCCTTAGCGCTCTAAATCTCCACTTGCAGTTTCTACAGAAAGAGTGTTTCAGAACTGCTCAATCAAAAGTAAGCTTCCACTCTGTTAGTTGAATGCACAGAACAGAAAGAAGTTTCACAGAATCCTTCTGTGTAGTTTTTATTGGAAGATATTCCTTTTTCCATTATAGGTCTCTTAGCCCACTAAATGTCCACTTGCAGTTTCTACAGAATGAGTGTTTCAGAACTGCTCATTCAAAAGTAAGCTTCAACTCTGTTAGATGAATGCGCAGAACAGAAAGAACTTTCACAGAATGCTTCTGTGTAGTTTTTATTTTAAGATATTCCTTTTCCCCCTATAGTCCCCTTAGCCCTCTGATGTCCACTTGCAGTTTCCACAGAAAGAGTGTTTCAGAACTGCTCAATCAGAAGTAAGTTTCAACTCTGTTAGTTGAATCCACTGAACAGAAGGAGTTTCACAGAATGCTTCTGTGTAGTTTTTATTTGAAGACATTCCTTTTTCCACTAGAGGACCCTTAGGGCACTGAATGTCCACTTGCAGTTTCTACAGAAAGAGTGTTTCAGAACTGCTCAATCAAAAGTGAGCTTCAACTCTGTTAGATGAATGCACAGAACAGAAAGAAGTTTCACAGAATGCTTCTGTGTAGTTTTTATTTAAAGATATTCCTTTTTCCACTATAGGCCCTTTAGCGCTCTGAATGTCCACTTGACGTTTCTACGGAAAGAGTGTTTAAGAAGTGCTCAATCAAAAGGAAGCTTCAATTCTGTTTGTTGAATTCATAGAACAGAAAGAAGTTTCACAGAATGCTTCTCTGTAGTTTTAATTTGAGGATACTCCATTTTCCTGTATTGGCCCCTTTGCGCTCCAATTGTCCACTAGCAGTTTCTATAGAAAGAGGGTTTCAGAACTGCTCAATCAAAAGTAAGCTTCAACTCTGTTAGTTGAATGCACAGAACCAAAAGTAGTTTCACAGAATCCTTCTGTGTAGTTTTTATTTGAAGATATTCCTTTTTCCACTACTGGACCCTTAGGGCACAGAATGTCCACTTGCAGTTTCTACAGAAAGAGTGTTTCTAAACTGCTCAATCAAAAGTAAGTTTCAACTCTGTTAGTTGAATGCACAGAACAGAAAGAAGTTTCAGAGAATCCTTCTGTGTAGTTTTTATTTGAAGATATTCCTTTTTCCTCTATAGGTCTCTTAGCGCACTGAATGTCCACTTGCAGTTTCTACAGAAAGAGTGTTTCAGAACTGCTCATTCAAAAGTAAGCTTCAACTCTGTTAGATGAACGCACAAAACAGAAAGTAGTTTCATAGAATGTTTCTGTTTAGTTTTTATTTGAAGATATACTTTTTTCCACTATATGCCCTTACCGCTCTGAATGTCCACTTGCAGTTTCTACAAAAAGAGTGTTTCAGAACTGCTCAATCAAAAGTAATTTTCACCTCTGTTTGTTGAATGCACGAACAGAAGAAGTTTCACAGAATGCTTCTGTTAGTTTTTATTTGAAGATATTTTCCTTTTTTCCACTTATTTAGGTTTCCTCTTTTTTTCTGTTATGTCACTTTTTTTTTTTTTTTTTTTTTTTTTTTTTTTTTTTGCAGTTTCTACAGAAAGATGTTTCAGAACTGCTCAATCAAAAGTAAGCTTCATCTCTGTTATTGAATGCACAGAACAGAAGAAGTTTCACAGAATGCTTCTGTGTAGTTTTTATTTGAGGATATTCCTTTTTCCACTATAGGCCCCTTAGCGCTCTAAATCTCCACTTGCAGTTTCTACAGAAAGGGTGTTTCAGAGCTGCTCAATCAAAAGTAAGCTTCCACTCTGTTAGTTGAATGCACAGAACAGAAAGAAGTTTCACAGAATGCTTCTGTGTAGTTTTTATTGGAAGATATTCCTTTTTCCATTATAGGTCTCTTAGCCCACTAAATGTCCACTTGCAGTTTCTACGAATGAGTGTTTCAGAACTGCTCATTCAAAAGTAAGCTTCAACTCTGTTAGATGAATGCGCAGAACAGAAAGAACTTTCACAGAATGCTTCTGTGTAGTTTTTATTTTAAGATATTCCTTTTCCCCTATAGTCCCCTTAGCCCTCTTGATGTCCACTTGCAGTTTCCACAGAAAGGGTGTTTCAGAACTGCTCAATCAAAAGTAAGTTTCAACTCTGTTAGTTGAATGCACAGAACCAAAAGAAGTTTCACAGAATGCTTCTGTGTAGATTTTATTTGAAGATATTCCTTTTTCCAAAACAGGACCCTTAGGGCACAGAGTGTCCACTTGCAGTTTCTTCAGAAAGAGTGTTTCAAAACTGCTCAATCAAAAGTAAGCTTCAACTCTGTTAGATGAATGCACAGAACAGAAAGAAGTTTCACAGAATCCTTCTGTGTAGTTTTTATTTGAAGATATTCCTTTTTCCTCTATAGGTCTCTTAGCGCACTGAATGTCCACTTGCAGTTTCTACAGAAAGAGTGATTCAGAACTGCTCATTCAAAAGTAAGCTTCAACTCTGTTAGATGAACGCACAAAACAGAAAGTAGTTTCATAGAATGTTTCTGTTAAGTTTTTATTTGAAGATATACTTTTTTCCACTATATGCCCATTACCGCTCTGAATGTCCACTTGCAGTTTCTACAAAAAGAGTGTTTCAGAACTGCTCAATCAAAAGTAATTTTCACCACTGTTTGTTGAATGCACAGAACAGAAAGAAGTTTCACAGAATGCTTCTGTGTAGTTTTAATTTGAGGATATTCCTTTTTCCACTATAGGCCCCTTAGCGCTCTAAATCTCCACTTGCAGTTTCTACAGAAAGAGTGTTTCAGAGCTGCTCAATCAAAAGTAAGCTTCCACTCTGTTAGTTGAATGCACAGAACAGAAAGAAGTTTCACAGAATCCTTCTGTGTAGTTTTTATTGGAAGATATTCCTTTTTCCATTATAGGTCTCTTAGCCCACTAAATGTCCACTTGCAGTTTCTACAGAATGAGTGTTTCAGAACTGCTCATTCAAAAGTAAGCTTCAACTCTGTTAGATGAATGCGCAGAACAGAAAGAACTTTCACAGAATGCTTCTGTGTAGTTTTTATTTTAAGATATTCCTTTTCCCCCTATAGTCCCCTTAGCCCTCTGATGTCCACTTGCAGTTTCCACAGAAAGAGTGTTTCAGAACTGCTCAATCAGAAGTAAGTTTCAACTCTGTTAGTTGAATCCACTGAACAGAAGGAGGTTTCACAGAATGCTTCTGTGTAGTTTTTATTTGAAGACATTCCTTTTTCCACTAGAGGACCCTTAGGGCACTGAATCTCCACTTGCAGTTTCTACAGAAAGAGTGTTTCAGAACTGCTCAATCAAAAGTGAGCTTCAACTCTGTTAGATGAATGCACAGAACAGAAAGAAGTTTCACAGAATGCTTCTGTGTAGTTTTTATTTAAAGATATTCCTTTTTCCACTATAGGCCCTTTAGCGCTCTGAATGTCCACTTGACGTTTCTACGGAAAGAGTGTTTAAGAAGTGCTCAATCAAAAGGAAGCTTCAATTCTGTTTGTTGAATTCATAGAACAGAAAGAAGTTTCACAGAATGCTTCTCTGTAGTTTTAATTTGAGGATACTCCATTTTCCTGTATTGGCCCCTTTGCGCTCCAATTGTCCACTAGCAGTTTCTATAGAAAGAGGGTTTCAGAACTGCTCAATCAAAAGTAAGCTTCAACTCTGTTAGTTGAATGCACAGAACCAAAAGTAGTTTCACAGAATCCTTCTGTGTAGTTTTTATTTGAAGATATTCCTTTTTCCACTACTGGACCCTTAGGGCACAGAATGTCCACTTGCAGTTTCTACAGAAAGAGTGTTTCTAAACTGCTCAATCAAAAGTAAGTTTCAACTCTGTTAGTTGAATGCACAGAACAGAAAGAAGTTTCAGAGAATCCTTCTGTGTAGTTTTTATTTGAAGATATTCCTTTTTCCTCTATAGGTCTCTTAGCGCACTGAATGTCCACTTGCAGTTTCTACAGAAAGAGTGTTTCAGAACTGCTCATTGAAAAGTAAGCTTCAACTCTGTTAGATGAACGCACAAAACAGAAAGTAGTTTCATAGAATGTTTCTGTTTAGTTTTTATTTGAAGATATACTTTTTTCCACTATATGCCCCTTACCGCTCTGAATGTCCACTTGCAGTTTCTACAAAAAGAGTGTTTCAGAACTGCTCAATCAAAAGTAATTTTCACCTCTGTTTGTTGAATGCACTGAACAGAGAGAAGTTTCACAGAATGCTTCTGTCTAGTTTTTATTTGAAGATACTCCTTTTTCCACCACAGGACCCTTAGGGCACTGATTGTCCACTTGCAGTTTCTACAGAAAGAGTGTTTCAGAACTGCTATATCAAAAGTATGCTTCAACTCCGTTAGATGAATGCACAGAACCAAAAGAAGTTTCACAGAATGCTTCTGTGTAGTTTTATTTGAAGATATTCCTTTTTCCACTATAGGCCCCTTTGCTCTCCGTATGTCCACTAGCAGTTTCTACAGAAAGAGTGTTTCAGAACTGCTCAATCAAAAGTAAGCTTCATCTCTGTTATTTGAATGCACAGAACAGAATGAAGTTTCACAGAATGCTTCTGTGTAGTTTTACTTTGAGGATATTCCTTTTTCCACTCTAGGCCCCTTAGCGCTCTAAATCTCCACTTGCAGTTTCTACAGAAAGAGTTTTCAGAACTGCTCAATCAAAAGTAAGCTTCCACTCTGTTAGTTGAATGCACAGAACAGAAAGAAGTTTCACAGAATCCTTCTGTGTAGTTTTTATTGGAAGATATTCCTTTTTCCATTATAGGTCTCTTAGCCCACAAAATGTCCACTTGCAGTTTCTACAGAATGAGTGTTTCAGAACTGCTCATTCAAAAGTAAGCTTCAACTCTGTTAGATGAATGCACAGAACAGAAAGACTTTCACAGAATGCTTCTGTGTAGTTTTTATTTTAAGATATTCCTTTTCCCCTCTAGTCCCCTTAGCCCTCTGGATGTCCACTTGCAGTTTTCCACAGAAAGTGTTTCAGAACTGCTCAATCAGAAAGTAAGTTCAACTCTGTTTAATCCACTGAACAGAAGACGTTTCACAGAATGCTTCTGTGTATTTTTATTTGAAGACATTCCTTCTCCACTACAGGACCCTTAGGGCACAAACGTCCACTTGCAGTTTCTACAGAAAGAGTGTTTCAGAACTGCTCAATCAAAAGTGAGCTTCAACTCTGTTAGATGAATGCACAGAACAGAAATTGTTCACAGAAGCTTCTGTGTAGTTTTTATTTAAAGATATTCTTTTTCCTCTATAGGCCTTTAGCCTCTGAATGTCACTTGAAGTTTCTACGGAAAGAGTGTTTTAAGAACTGCTCAATCAAAAGTAAGCTTCA